>NW_026284661.1:0-120634 GCF_023373465.1 Oncorhynchus keta | reverse complement strand
ACACTCAAAGAATATGGCTGCTCTAACAGCGGTTCCCAATCAGAGACAACGATAAACACCTGCCTCTGATTGAGAACCACTTCAGACAGCCATAGACTTAACTAGAACACCCCACTAAGCTACAATCCCAATACCAACACACCACATACAAAAACCCATGCCACACCCTGGCCTGACCAAATAAATGAAGATAAACACAATATATTTCAACCAGGGCATGACAGAACCCCCCCTAAGGTGCGGACTCCCGGACGCACATCAAAACAATAGGGAGGGTCCGGGTGGGCGTCTGTCCATGGTGGCGGCTCCGGCGCGGGACGTGGACCCCACTCTATCAATGTCTTAGTCCCTCTTCCTCGCGTCCTAGGATAGTCCACCCTCGCCGCCGACCATGGCCTAGTAGTCCTCACCCAGAACCCCACTGGACTGAGGGGCAGCTCGGGACTGAGGTGCAGCTCGGGACTGAGGGGCAGCTCGGGACTGAGACAGCTCGGGACTGAGGGGAAGCTCAGCACAGAGGAAGCCCAGCACTGAGGGGAAGCTCAGCACTGAGAGGAAGCCCAGCACTGAGGGGAATCTCAGTACTGAGAGGAAGCCCAGCACTGAGAGGAAGCCCAGCACCGAGAGGAAGCCCAGCACTGAGCACACAGTTTTAGAAACTTGAGTGTTTTCTATCCAAATTTACCAATTATATGCATGATATAGCTTCTGGGCCTGAGTAACAGGCAGTTTACTTTGGGCACGCTTTTCATCCGGACGTGAAAATAAGAGAGGTTAACGGGTTAATGTACTTATTAAAAGTACATTTGTGGAATTTCTTTCCTTCTTGATGCGTCTGAGCCAATCAGTTTTGTTGTGACGTTTGACATGTTTCTACGGACTGTAATCAAACTTTTTGACATTTCTTCTGCTCCTAGTGAACGCGCTTCGTGACTTTGGATTTGTTTACATAAAGCGCTAACAAAGTAGCTATTTGGACATAAATGATGGACATTATCGAACAAATCAAACATTTATTATGGAATTGGGTGTAACGGTTTTCTTGAGTTGAAGGAGAGGCGGACCAAAATGCAGCGTGGTTTCTATTCATGGTTCTTTAATAAAGACTCTGCACATGAACAAACTAACAAAACAAGAAACGTGAAAACCCAAAACAGCCCTATCTGGTGCAAACACAGAGACAGGAACAATCACCCACAAAACCCAACACCAAACAGGCTACCTAAATATGGTTCCCAATCAGAGACAATGACTAACACCTGCCTCTGATTGAGAACCGTATCAGGCCAACCATAGAAATAGACAAACTAGACATGTAACATAGAATGCCCACTCAGATCACACCCTGACCAAACAAAACATAGAAACATACAAAGCAAACTATGGTCAGGGTGTGACACTGGGAATCCTGAGAGTGCATTCTGATGAAGATCATCAAAGGTAAGTGAATATATATTTCTGACTTCTGTTGACTCCAACATGGCGAATATATGTATTTGTTGTCTGAGCGCCGTACTTAGATTATTGCATGGTTTGCTTTTTCCATAAAACTTTTTTGAAATCTGACACAGCGGTTGCATCAAGGAGACGTTTATCTATATTTCCATGTATAACGCTTGAATTTTCATCAACATTTATAATGAGTATTTCTGTAAATTGATGTGGCTCTCTGCAAAATCACCGGATGTTTTTGGAACTACTGAACATAACGCACCAATGTATACTGAGATTTTTTATATAAATATGAACTTTATTGAACAAAACATACATGTACTGTGTAACATGAAATCCTATGAATGTCATCTGATGAAGATCAAAGGTTAGTGATTCATTTTCTATTTCTGATTTTTGTGACTCCGCTCTTTGGCTGGAAAAATGGCTATGTGTGTTTTTGTGACTTGGCTCTGACCTAACATAATCGTTTGTGGTGCTTTTGCTGTAAAGCCTATTTGAAATCGGACACGGTGGTGGGATTAACAACAAGATTACCTTTAGAATGGTATAAAATACTTGTATGTTTGAGGAATTTTTATTTTGAGATTTGTTGTTTTGAATTTGGTGCCCTGCACTTTCACTGGCTATTGTCATATCGATCCCGTTTAACGGGATTTCAGCCCTAAGACGTTTTACCAGATACATTCACATATGAAGACAATGGTCCCTCCTGTCCTCTTCCCTTTCTGATATTCAAAGTGGATACTCCCGATGGGTTATAGGTCTATCTTCCTGATCCGTTGGCTCTGCGATGAAGTTGACAGTGTGTTGGGGATTATAAGACAATTTGAAAGAATAGTTTCAATACAATGTGTTGTTATTCTATTTGACATTTGTATTAATAATAATTGGTAAAAGTAATAATTTATCATATAGTCAATGAACTGAACTAAACTGTTGTTCTGATCTATTCTTTCGAGAACGTATCTTAATGCATGGAAGAGATAATTGGACCGAATAGTGTGTGTACCTCAAACCCCCCTCTAACTGGATGAAGAAGAGTGACAAAGGTGTTGAATACGGCCCTGTCCCCACCACTTCTACCGAGAGAAACTGGTGTACAGTATCCGATCTAAGCTATCAACTGCTTTTCTCTCATGTTTCTCTCAGGAGTGTGAGAGGAGTCCACGTGGAGTGAGCACTGAGAGAAATATTTTCTAAACTTCTCTTATGTTGCTGGTATACTGGTTGACGAATGGACAATAATGGTTGGTAAAGGTGATGACGTCTAAGGTGAGACATTGAAATTGGGACATTATCATGGCTATTGTCACGCCTTGTATCTGGGTTTCGCTTTGTATTTCGTGGGTATTTCGTGGGATTGTTCCTGTCTCTGTGTAGTTTCACCAGATAGGCTGTAATTAGGTTTCACGTTCCGTTTTGTTGTTTTTGTATTTGTATAAGTTATGTTCATGTATCGCAATCCTTCATTAAAGATCATGAGTAACAACAACGCTGCATTTCGGTCCGACTCTCTTTCTACAAACGAAGAACGCCGTTACAGAATCACCCACCTTACACGGACCGAGTGGCGTGGTAACAGGCAGCGACAACATGAGCAGCGGAAGGAGGATGAATTATTCGGAGAATGGACAAGGGAGGACGTTATGGACAGCAGAGGTATGGAGTATACTACGTGGGAAGAAATAGACAGGTGGGCGGTCGACCCAAAGAGAGTGCCGGAGCCAGCCTGGGATTCGCTGGAGCAGTGCGAAGAGGGCTATAGGAGAATGGAGTCGAAGAGAAAGACACGGCAGCGCAGAAAGAAACCCGAAAGTCACCCCCAAAAATGTATTAGGGGAGGGCTCAGGGAGAGAGTGGCAGAGTCAGGAGTCAGACCTGAGCCAACTCTCCCTGTTAATCGTGAGGAGCAGCGATCAAAGGACTTCTGGACTTGGGAGGAGATATTAGACGGAAAAGGACCCTGGGCTCAGCCTGGAGAATATCGCCGTCCCAAGGAAGAACTGGAGGCGGAAAATGCGGAGAGGCGCTGGTATGAGGAGGCAGCACGGCGACGCGGATGGAAGCCCGAAAAGCAGCCCCAAAAAAATATTGGGGGGGGGGCTTGCAGGGAGTATGGCTAGGCCAGGTAGGAACCTGCGCAAACTCTCTGTGCTTACCGGGGGGCTAGAGAGATCGGGCAGGCAACGTGTAATGCTATGGAGCGCACGGTGTTTCCAGTGCGGGTGCATAGCCCGGTGCGGTTCATACCAGCCCTTCGTATTGGCCGGGCTAGAGTGGGCATCGAGCCAGGTAAGGTTGGGCAGGCTCGGTGCTCAAGAGCTCCAGTGCGCCTGCACGGTCCGGTCTATCCAGATCCACCTCCACACACCAGTCCTCCGGTAGCAGCTCCCCGCACCAGGCTTCCTGTGCGTGTCCTCGCTCCAGTATCACCAGTGCCAGCACCACGCATCAGGCCTACAGTGCGCCTCGCCTCTCCTGTGCTGTCGGAGTCTTCTGTCTGTTCAGCGCTATCAGAGCCTTCCTACTCTACAGCGCTGCTGGAGTCTCCTGTCTGTTCAGCGCTATCAGAGCCTTCCTTCCCTCCTGCGCTGTCGGAGTCTCCCGCCTGTTCAGCGCTATCAGAGCCTTCCTCCTCTACAGCGCTGCCGGAGCCTCCTGCCTGTTCGGAGCAGCCTGAGCTGTCAGTCTGCATGAAGCAGCCAGAGCTGTCAGTCTCCAAAGAGCTGTCAGTCTGCAAAGAGCTGCCAGTCTGCAAGGAGCTGTCAGTCTGCAAGGAGCTCTCAGTCTGCAGGGTGCTGTCAGCCTGCATGGAGCAGTCAGAGCTGTCAGTCTGTATGAGGCAGCCAGAGCTGTCAGTCTGCATAAAGCAGCCAGAGCTGTCAGTCTGTATGAAGCAGTCAGAGCTGTCAGCCTGCATGGAGCAGTCAGAGCTGTCAGTCTGTATGAAGCAGCCAGAGCTGTCAGTCTGCATGAAGCAGCCAGAGCTGTCAGTCTGTATGAAGCAGCCAGAGCTGTCAGTCTGCCTGAAGCAGGCAGAGCTGTCAGTCTGCAAAGAGCTGCCAGTCTGCATAGAGCAGCTTGATCCGCCAGTCAGCCATGATCTTCTAGATCTGCCAGTCAACCAGATTCTTCCAGATCTGCCAGTCAACCAGTCTCTTCCAGATCTGCCAGTCTGCATAGAGCAGCTAGATCCGCCAGTCAGCCATGATCTTCTAGATCTGCCAGTCAACCAGATTCTTCCAGATCTGCTAGTCAACCAGAATCTTCCAGATCTGCTAGTCAACCAGAATCTTCCAGATCCGCCAGCCAGCCAGGATCTACTTTCTCTCAGTACTGGGCTTCCCCTCAGTTCCGGGCTGCCCCTCAGTCCTGAGCTGCCCCTCAGTCCCGAGCTGCCCCTCAGTCCCGAGCTGCCCCTCAGTCCCGAGCTGCCCCTCAGTCCCGAGCTGCCCCTCAGTCCAATGCTTCCCCTCAGTCCCGAGCTGCCCCTCAGTCCCGAGCTGCCCCTCAGTCACGAGCTGCTCCTCAATTCAGTGGGGTTCTGGGTGAGGACTATTAGGCCATGGTCGGCGGCGAGGGTGGATTATCCCGGGACGCGAAGGGGAGGAACTATGACTTTAATGAAGTGGGGTCCACGTCCCAAGCCGGAACCGCCACCATGGACAGACGCCCACCCGGACCCTCCCTATGGTTTTGAGGTGCGTCCGGGAGTCCGCACCTTAGGGGGGGGGGTTCTGTCACGCCTTGGTCTTAGTGTTTTGTGTTTTCGTTGATTGTTTGGTCAGGCCAGGGTGTGACATGGGTTTGTTTTGTTGTATGTCGTATTGGGGTTTTGTGGTTATTGGGATTGCGGCTGAGTAGGGGTGTTGTATGGGCTTGGCTGCCTGAGGCGGTTCTCAATCAGAGTCAGGTGATTCTCGTTGTCTCTGATTGGGAACCGTATTTAGGTAGCCTGGGTTTCGCTTTGTATTTCATGGGTGATTGTTCCTGTCTCTGTGTAGTTTCACCAGATAGGCTGTAATTAGGTTTCACATTCCGTTTTGTTGTTTTTGTATTTGTATAAGTTATGTTCATGTATCGCGATCCTTCATTAAAGATCATGAGTAACAATCACGCTGCATTTCGGTCCGACTCTCTTTCTACAAACGAAGAACGCCGTTACAGCTATCCACTTTGAACTGCAAAGCTATCTGAAGAAGATGAAAAGGACACCAGAAGAATCAGTGCCCAAAAGTTAACTACCATCAAAACCTGATAATAATGATAATTCCACTGTACTCCCTCAAATCATTAATTTGAATTTACATCAATGTATATGTATGCTTAATTGAACATGCGCTACCCTTAGACACAATTATCCTGGTATCGTTACTTTCTAAATGTAATAATTTTTCCTCTGTTGCAAATGTAGTAAATATTACTAGTGTAGTGATATTTAATCCCAGGCATTTAATACAAATGTAGACGTGTTCTCCTATGTCTCAAAAAACAAACATTCTTTAGGGTGACTTCCATCCATCCCGGAAGAAAGAATCCTACTCAAACACATCAGATAATACAATGTTTTATCAAGTGAAATCAACACCTAAAATAAACAATAAACAGTAAACAATAAACAAACCCAGTACCCCTTTCCAGCAATCTAATCGTTTCAACCTGTTGCATAAATTTAGTAAAAACAAACCTGTTTTTTAACAAATCTAAAACTTTTAAAAAGGTGGTTCTCTCTCATCAGTGTAATAGTCAAAACTAACCTTTCTCCACTCATAGCTACAATGTTTGCATGCCCCAAAGGTCAATACTGTTCAGCTCGTACATTAATGATCTTCTTTCTGTCTGTTCAGGGTCTGAAGTTCCCATGTATGCAGATGATAGTGATAAATGCATTCAAATAACAAGCTACCCAAGAACTCACTACTGTAATGGTTCAGATGACAAAGTTGCTCAGGGACTCATGTTTGCATCTCAATAAATAAAAAAAAACACAGTCTGCAAAAATACAATCAAACTCCAACTGTAATCCACTGTCACGCCCTGGTTTTAGTATTTTGTGTTTTCTTTATTATTTTGGTCAGGCCAGGGTGTGACATGGGTTATTTATTGTGGTGTGTCAGATAATAGTTTTTTTTTTGTAGGTTATGGAATTGTGGTTAGTGGGGTTGTCTATTAAAGTCTATGGTTGCCTGGAGTGGTTCTCAGGTGTTTATCGTTGTCTCTGATTGGGAACCCATTAGCCATATTCTTTGAGTGTTTCGTGGGTGATTGTTCCTGTCTTTGTGTTTGTTTGCACCAGATAGGGCTGTTTAGGTTTTTCACGTTATGTTTTTGTATTGTTCGTGTTTATCTTTTATTAAAGATGTATCGAAATAACCACGCTGCATTTTGGTCCTCCTGTCCTTCGACGGAAGAAAACCTTAACATCCACTTTAATGACCTGACATTGTTCCACGTAATGGAAATTATAATGATAGAATACATTAACTTCCTGCTCCAATTTACTAGTTACCTAAACAATAAACCAAGCAACAATCGTCAGAAACTTATCACAAAACTTTCTTATTCACACCTGAATCCCTTACAGCCCAACATAGCCCGGCGCGCATAACCAACTCTCCTATTCTTACCAGTAGTCAAGAATATGACCCCTACTCAAACAACATGGCGCCAGACTGCCTATCATTATGCACACCTTTCCCCTTCATTACGCACACCTGTGCCTCATTGGGACCCACCTGAACTCCATTATTTGATTGCCTCATCCCTGTGTCAGCATTGATGTCATTACTTTGTCCGTAGTTTATTAAATGCTCTCTTTGTCCCTGCTTCCTGTCTCCAGCGTCGATCCTCACACATCACAAAATAAAAACAACATTAGTTTTCTATAGCTCATCACTGACCATTCTCCACATACTTATGTTAGAAATATTGTTCCAGTTTTCAATTTTTTAATGTGTGGGTGAAAGGGGGTCTGGTTGAATTATTCATTACAAACCTGATCTGACCCATTTGGATCCTCACAGGACAGTCTTGACACTAAACACTGCCTATTTCGAACCTTCACCCTAACCACACTGCTGACATTATGCCTAACCTAATAATAAACCAAACAATAATGGACAATTGAAAAATGTATAAACATAAATCATAATCAAGATTATCAACCTAAAAAAATCACTGTTCAAATAAACCTACCATTAAAATTATAGACTGATCATTTCTTTGTCAGTGGGCAAACATACAAAATCAGCAGGGGATCAAATATTTTTTTCCCACACTGTACTTAGTTAGATGCTCCAACTATCAACAAACTATCAACTGCGAGTCAAACATGGCAGCATCATGTACACTTTATAAACAACACTATTAGCGGTAGCTTTCTGAAAATGAAGTGCATTCCAACCAAACCACAAAATGGTCTACAAATCAAATGGTATTTGTCACATGCTTCATAAACAACAGGTGTAGACTAACAGTGAAATAATAATCTGCACAAATTGATCTGTAAAACGCAACTCACAAATATCTGAGGCCACTCACAAATATGTGGAGTAACTCACAAATACGTGGAGCAACTCTCAAATCTGAGACAAGTCAAAAATGTAATGCAAGTCAGAAATATGTAAAATGCAGGTCACAAATGTAATGTGTAGTCACAAATGTGGTCACATTCATAAAAACATATTTGCAAATTTGTGTTTGCAAAGCAATAAATATATTTGTAAATTATGCAGTGTTAATGAGCAAAAAACTGTTTTTGTTAATGATGGCTCATTTGCTTTGGATAATGAGATACGTTTATGAAACTATGTGGGCATATCGGCAGACTGTGTATTCTGTATTCACACAATACCTCTTCTGTTTGTGACTTACTACTTATGTATTTACAATATTTTGATATAAATCTATCTCCATATCTCAATAATTTGTTGAGCATGCTAGAATCTCCACGTATGCCAGAATTTAGTGAGAAATGTATGCACGGTTGATAAGTGAGGCCCCTGGACACAGAACTGTTGAACAAGACTCCAGATACCATAATTATAGGCCTACACCCAACATTTTTACAATTGCAAAACAGATCATCTTAGTTTCTCCTGATTCAGTTATAACGAATTATACAACAGGTGGGTATAATCCTGGATGCTGACTGGTTAAAACCACGTTCCAGCCGGTGTCCATTCCAGAAGTTATCACCCGCTATGAGGTTGAAATGCCTATTTGCTGTTCCATTTTTATTGCGCAATCCACTGTCTCATTAGCCCAACCAGGGAATTTATGAACTTGATCTAATGTGTAGAAAAGCATCTAGACATTATTTTCCCTTTTAGACTAGCATCTGATTTTAATCAGCAGAGATTCCTATAAACATTGCTGTGTGTCTCTCCGACCTTTATAACATAACATTTAAATACTGAAACAACGTGTCAGGACTTTTCACAACCAGTCGAAAAAATGAATCAGCATAATTTTTATGGATATACAATATACAGAGAAAAGTCGATAGAAAAATTGTTATAATGAAACCAAATGCAGCTACTTTGCTGTCTTTCCAGATTGAGTTTTAAATGATTATGTTAGCTCTGTAGTTGGCTCGCTCCTCTGAACAGTGTCGTGCCGAGTGACCACAGTTGGAAGGGCATGGCGCTTGCAACGCAGTGTTTGGCGGTCAACGTCACCGACCTTCTAGCCATCACTGATCCATTTTTCGTTTTCCATAGGTTTTGTCTTGTCTTCCTTCACACCTGCTCCAATCCCATCAATTATATGTTGTGTATTTAACCCTCTGTTTCCCCGCATGTCCTTGTTGGAGATAGTTTATTGTAAGTGTTTGTGTACGTCTGTACTGGTGTGCGTCTCCGTTGGAAACCCAGTTATTTTTCTCCTGCGTCTGACTTTTCTGCCGCCAGTTGAACACCCCTTACAGTCAGATTAGGGGTTTGACTCCCACTGGTGACCAGCATGAAAAATGTATGAACTCTGTTGTAAGTTGCTCTGGATAAGAGCTGCTGTTAAATGATGGAAATATCTATGCCAGGCAAAATCGCACATCACTAGTTCATTGTTATGGATGTAGGCTTATCAAAATAAATGTCACGTGCAAATGCAGCTACTGCAGTGACTGTGCCGATAGCAAGCAAGGAATAAGAACTATCAGCCGGCATGGTAAAGATACATTTTGAGCGAACGTTTGTAGATATAGAACAAAAACACTTCACGACTGGTTCACCTCTAGCAGCCGAACTGATATAATGAACGACCAGGCAGCTTGGGTAACAACGCTAGACTTGTATCGGGCTATATCTTGTGAAAGGATGAAATATGTTCCAATTTAAAATATGTCAATTATTATTTGAATTTGTTGGAAACCAGTTGTTTAAAAGTGATAATGCCCTCGAGGCCAGTGTTTGGAGGATATATTGGCACAACTTCATCTCAGGCTTAACAACACCAGTGCCAATATATCCTCCAAAAACCAGCTTAGAGGGCATTACCAATTAATTGTAAGACCTGTCATAAACACGTATGATCCCATATAATGTCCTTTCATCAAATAATACTCTTAACTAGAAAACAAACATTTTTTATCAGTTGAAACCCTGATAAAAATATCATATTATAAGAAATTAGAAAGGCTTATACATGCTTATAGTATGTTATAAAGCAGGCTTTAAGAAAAGTGTTACCACTGTATCAATAGAATCAACTTATTACCTCATCATTGTTATTCTTTATTGTAGCTATCTGATCTCCCATACTATTTTATCTTTCCCATGAAATTATTGTGTGCATTCTTACTTTTCCAAGCATCAACCATCAGTAACGGTATATTGAATATATGATAATCAGTTTTGTTATACGTTTCTTAGACCTATTGTCCAACATTATCTTACAATGACACCTAAGTAACACTGAAAACTGCTGTGCCATTTTACTACAGTATTGAGGTAATCATGTTGAAGAGGCAACACATATTAACCAAGCTGGTTGCCATACTGTACTGTACTCTCCACGTAACCTGAATCATACATACAGTACACATCTAAGAGTTAGGTGGAATGAATGGGTCTCAAACACTAACTTTTGCTCTTTAATTCAAATCAATTAATGTCAAGGAACATCATCTCAGTAACATCACCTTAATCAATGCCATGTGTGATTGTCTAATGCCACATTTGGCACATCCTAATGAAGGTGATTGCTTACATTCACTGACCAGTTATAACCAGTTATAAAATATCAACAATTAAAATCTGTATTTCTATTTTAGTAGTTTAATTTCTAAAATTAATGATGTGATAACAAAACAAAGACTTCTATTTGAAAAAGGACACATTATTTTTTATTTCTGTCTTTGAAACTAAGCCTGGAGGTGAGAAGAGGACGTACATTAAATCTCTTTCTTTCTTATGATATCAAGGTGGCTGGTGGGATTTTTTCCATGAAAAGCACCATTGTTGGTAGGATTACCGAGTGTTGCTGCTTTACTGCTTGGTAGCTCAACCAGGACCTTTGTCCCTTATAGCCTACAAAGCAATATTTGAATTCCCAATATATGGATGACCATTATAGAGCTACATTGGGACTAGAGCTAATAAGGGATCGTTTGTTTCGTTTGTTGAAAGAAAGTCGGACCGAAATGCAGCGTGGTGGTTACTCATGTTTTTAATGAAGAAAAAACGGAACGATACATGAAATAACTAATAAATACAAAAACAACAAACGGAACGAGAAACCTAATTACAGCCTATCTGGTGAACACTACACAGAGACAGGAACAATCACCCACGAAATACATAGTGAAACTCAGGCTACCTAAATACGGTTCCCCATCAGAGACAACAAGAATCACCTGACTCTGATTGAGAACCGCCTCAGGCAGCCAAGCCTATACTAGACACACCCCTAATCAACCACAATCCCAATGCCTACAAAAACCCCAATACGACAATACAATAACCCATGTCACACCCTGGCCTGAACAAATAATTTAAGTAAACACAAAATACTAAGACCAAGGCGTGACAGATTCCCAAAGATTGGAAAGCAGCTGCTTGGGACACTCTTGACCCAAACTGCTACAGACCTATATCTATCCTACCATGCCTTTCTAAGGTCTTCGAAAGCCAAGTCAACAAACAGATTACCGACCATTTCGAATCTCACCATACCTTCTCTGCTATGCAATCTGGTTTCAGAGCTGGTCATGGGTGCACCTCAGCCACGCTCAAGGTCCTAAACGATATCTTAACCGCCATCGATAAGAAACATTACTGTGCAGCCGTATTCATTGATCTGGCCAAGGCTTTCGACTCTGTCAATCACCACATCCTCATCGGCAGACTCGACAGCCTTGGTTTCTCAAATGATTGCCTCGCCTGGTTCACCAACTACTTCTCTGATAGAGTTCAGTGTGTCAAATCGGAGGGTCTGCTGTCCGGACCTCTGGCAGTCTCTATGGGGGTGCCACAGGGTTCAATTCTTGGACCGACTCTCTTCTCTGTATACATCAATGAGGTCACTCTTGCTGCTGGTGAGTCTCTGATCCATCTCTCCGCAGACGACACCATTCTGTATACTTCCGGCCCTTCTTTGGACACTGTGTTAACAACCCTCAGGCAAGCTTCATTGCCATACAACTCTCCTTCCGTGGCCTCCAATTGCTCTTAAATACAAGTAAAACTAAATGCATGCTCTTCAACCGATCGCTACCGGCACCTACCCGCCTGTCCAACATCACTACTCTGGACGGCTCTGACTTAGAATACGTGGACAACTACAAATACTTAGGTGTCTGGTTAGACTGTAAACTCTCCTTCCAGACCCATATCAAACATCTCCAATCCAAAGTTAAATATAGAATTGGCTTCCTATTTCGCAACAAAGCATCCTTCACTCATGCTGCCAAACATACCCTTGTAAAACTGACCATCCTACCAATCCTCGACTTTGGCGATGTCATTTACAAAATAGCCTCCAATACCCTACTCAACAAACTGGATGCAGTCTATCACAGTGCAATCCGTTTTGTCACCAAAGCCCCAAATACTACCCACCATTGCGACCTGTACGCTCTCGTTGGCTGGCCCTCGCTTCATACTCGTCACCAAACCCACTGGCTCCATGTCATCTACAAGACCCTGCTCGGTAAAGTCCCCCCTTATCTCAGCTCGCTGGTCACCATAGCATCTCCCACCTGTAGCACACGCTACAGCAGGTATATCTCTCTAGTCACCCCCAAAACCAATTCTTTCTTTGGCCGCCTCTCCTTCCAGTTCTCTGCTGCCAATGACTGGAACAAACTACAAAAATCTCTGAAACTGGAAACACTTATCTCCCTCACTAGCTTTAAGCACCAATTGTCAGAGCATCTTACAGATTACTGCACCTGTACATAGCCCACCTATAATTTAGCCCAAACAACTACCTCTTTCCCAACTGTATTTAATTTATTTATTTATTTTGCTCCTTTGCACCCCATTATTTTTATTTATACTTTGCACATTCTTCCATTGCAAAACTACCATTCCAGTGTTTTACTTGCTATATTGTATTTACTTTGCCACCATGGCCTTTTTTGCCTTTACCTCCCTTCTCACCTCATTTGCTCACATTGTATATAGACTTGTTTATACTGTATTATTGACTGTATGTTTGTTTTACTCCATGTGTAACTGTGTCGTTGTATCTGTCGAACTGCTTTGCTTTATCTTGGCCAGGTCGCAATTGTAAATGAGAACTTGTTCTCAACTTGCCTACCTGGTTAAATAAAGGTGAAATAAATAAAAAATTAAAAAAATAAAAAATCTCTCAGAGTGTTTGGTGTGTAAAGGACAAATGCGGCCATTGTTTCTCTCTATCCTACTAAGAAGCCACCAGTCCCGGTTGATATATTATCGTATAAATATTTGAAAAACACCTTGAGGATTGATTATAAACAACGTTTGCCATGTTTCTGACGATATTATGGAGCTAATTTGGAATATATTTTGGCGTTTTTGTGACTGCAATTTCCGGGTGATTTCTGAGCCAAACGTGAAGAACAAACAGAGCTATTTCGCCTACAAAAACAATAGTTTTGGAAAAAAGGAACATTTGCTATCTAACTGGGAGTCTTGTGAGTGAAAACATTCGAAGCTCATCAAAGGTAAACGATTTAATTTGATTTGCTTTTCTGATTTCCATGACCAAGTTACCTGCTGCTAGCTGGACAAAATGCTATGCTAGACTATCGATAAACTTACACAAATGCTTTTCTAGCTTTGAAAATCAGAAAATCTGAGATGACAAGGTGATTAACAAAAGGCTAAGCTGTGTCTCAATATAATTCACTTGTGATTTTCATGAATAGGAATATTTTCTAGGAATATTTATGTCCGTTGCGTTATACTAATTAGTGTCAGTCGATGATTACGCTCCCTCATGCGGGATGGGGAGTCACTATTAAACAACAAATATTCCTTTTGTACCATAAAGATATTTTTTATATTCAAATACCTCCGTTAGTTTGATGCGTTATGCCCAGGAATCCACCGGAAAGAGAGGTCACGACAACACAGACAGAAATTCCAAAATATATCCATAATGTCCATAGAAAAATATAAACTTTTTTTCTAATCAATCTTCATGGTGTTTTTCAAATATCTATTCGATAATATATGAACCGGGACAGTTGGCTTTTCACTAGGACCGGGAGTAACAATGGCCGCCTTTCTCTTTTGCGCACAACTCACTCTGAGAGCCCCCACCTATCCACTTATGCAATGTGGTCGTTCACGCTCATTCTTCATAATAAAAGCTTGAATCTGGTTGATATCCCTTTAAATGGGCAATAGGGATGCATAACAACAGAGAGGTTTCAAAAACAGGGGCACTTCCTGATTGGATTTTCCTCAGGTTTTAGCCTGCAATATCAGTTCTGTTTAACTCACAGACAAGATTTTGACCGTTTTGGAAACTTTAGAGTGTTTTCTGTCCTAATCTGTCAATTATATGCATATTCTAGCATCTGGTCCTGAGAAATAGGCCGTTTAATTTGGGAACGTTATTTTTCCGAATATAAAAATAGTGCCCCCTAGCTTCAAGAGGTTAAGTAAAGTGTTACCAAATTATCTATTTTAGTCAATGGAGATTAAATATGTTGTAGGCTATTTTAGCTGGACAGGAAGTAATAATTTATATAATAATATAAAATATTAATATCTCATTTAAAATTATATATTTTTTGCCCAAGTCTGACAACAGGCTTGAAATGTAATAACTGTAACAACTGCTTATCATTTAAAGCTTAACATTTTCACAACATTGAACAATATAGGAGCCGTGGGCATGATGTATCTACTGCAAACAGCCCATCCTAAACTAGAGTGTATATCATGACACAAGGCGAGACCCAGATGCATACACAGGAGGCAGATGGTTGGAGTCCTACAATATTTAATAATCCAATAGGGTAAGGCAAGAGAATGGTCGTGGACAGGCAAAAGGGTCAAAAACATTTCAGAGTTCAAAAAGTACCGAAGGGCTGGCAGAATCAAGGTCAGGGCAGGCAGGATGATCAGGCAGGCGGGAAAGTAGTCCAGTCAGGCAGGGGTCAAAACCCAGAAGACTATCAAAAAGAGAATAGCAAAAGGAGAATGGGAAAAATACACTGTTTGACTTGACAAACATACAAGATGAACTGGCACAGAGAGACAGGAAACAAAGGGATAAATACACTGGGGAAAATAAGCGACACCTGGAGGGGGTGGAGACAATCACAAGGACAGGTGAAACAGATCAGGGCATGACAATGTGAACATAAAATACATCCCAATGTCACAACAAACACCACAATATCACTCCACGTTAACCCCTGACTAAAATGTAACTTGCTTCTACACCTGCATTGCTTGCTGTTTGGGGTTTTAGACTGGGTTTCTGTACAGCACTTTGAGATATGAGTTGATGTACGAAGGGCTATATAAATACATTTGATTTGATTTGACTTGCACACAAATACACACAAATGCAATAAGGTGAAGTCCAGGTCCATTGACATGAATGAATCCACGACAGCGTTCGTACCTGTTAGAAAACCACAAGGACAGTTTGTTTGGGGCGGTAGGTAGCCTAGTGGTTAGAGCGTTGGGCCAGCAACCGAAACGGTGCTAGATCAACTCCTCTGCCTGAACAAGGCAGTTAACCCACTGTTCCTAGGCCATCGTTGTAAATATGAATTTGTTCTTAACTGACTTGCCTAGTTAAATTAAAAAACATGTTTATGTGATTGTCGCATGCTTAGTTTATTTGGTCTTGTTGTCAATTTGAGGCTCTTCAATCTTTTCCCCAGTAAGGAACTGCCAGATGCCTCCTCTGTAGTTCTCATTGCCCAGGGCATATAGGAAAACGTTGAAGGTGGGAGAGGTCTTCGCCAGAATAGGAGCCAGCTACAAACACAAAGCCAAACAGAGCAATGTCAATGTCTCAGTACTAGCAAGTTCAAAAAGGTGGTACACATTTGTGTCAAAGTACTGTACAGCAAGTTTGATAAAATACAGACATATATAGAGGGCTTGATTGACTCAGTTGGTTGGAGTATGATATTTGGCACAACAGAGTTGTGAGCTTGATTCCTGCATGGGCCATTGCACTACACAAGTAGTGTAATGGCCCCTTTGGGGACCAAAGGACCATTAGTTAGATCATCAAGCAGTGCAATTAATGGCTACTATATTACACAGAATCCAAACGTATTGTATTTGCTTTAGGGTGTTTGTGTATTTGGTAAATGGTGTCAAAGACTTTTGTCATAGACAAAGTAATATGACCTTGAGAAATCTATATGCGGTCTACTGTTAGATTTGATGCATGTGTGTGTGTGTGTGTGTGTGGTGTGTGTGTACGCACACATGTTTGTGTATTGTCCTCACCATCCTTATCTTGGGAGAGACCAGGTTGGCATTCTCAACAGCAGCGTAAAAGGCCAGAACTCCATAGGGTCCCCAGCAGAACAAAAATGTCTTCAGGGGAGTGGCAGTGTTGAACTGTAGAGAGAGGGGCAGTGGTATTACTTATTTCCATCACCATTGATGTAATATGTTCCTCTATGTTTGCTTTGGTAATGTATGTGGTTACACTCTCCATTCAAATAATGCCATTTCAATTCATTAGAGAGAGAGAGAGGAGAGAGAGAATAGCGAAAGGGGGAGTAGAAGGAGAAGTAAGGGTTGACAGAAAAGAGGAGAGGGAGGGAGAGAGAGAGAGAAAGGATTGTTACTGTTCGACAATAAATATTGGAAGAAAGAGCGAAAAACGTCTCGGGTCATGGGGCTTACATGCATGTGACTGTCTGGTCACAAGCCTTGGATAACGGCTGGGATAAAAACACAATATCTGGCTTACCATCATTTCATAATCAACTCAACTCAGAGTTTTGCTTGTAAACAAAGACATAATGCACCAAAACAGGTACAGTAAAATGTTGTTCACTGATCATTCAGAGTAATTCCATGTTTCATACTCATACTACACTATACTTAGGGTTAACAGTTCTGTTAGAGTATTTGTTCTTTTTGAGTACAAATGACGCAAAGACTGCAATGCCACTTACCATGTATATAACCTTTGTATCCATACAGGAATGTTAATGACGTGGTTGTTTACAGTGTTGTAGACCTTCCTAGCAGAAACCCAACACTGGGGCATCTGAGAGGAGAGGGGGCTTTGCTTTCTGTGTTTCCAAAGTAATAATGACGGGATTCGTGCATTTGAGTTATTGGACACTATTTGAAAGTGCGGCCTCGTGTGTGTGTGTGTGTGTGTGTGTATGTATGAGAGAGAGCAAAAGAGCGAGAGACAGAGAGAGACAAAGAGAGAACATATATGTTTTCCCCTTTCTGGAATCAGTATTACTGTTATTTTTTTTATTGTTATTGTTGTCGTTATCTAACTTTGCTTTAGCAACCGTGGCATTTATCATTCATGCTAATAAAGCTTATCAGAGAGAGCGAGAGCATGTCTGTGTGTGTGATGCTATTTGAAGGTTACATAACAGTAACAGTGCTGCCTTAGTGAGAAGAGCTGATTGTTCCCTGCAGCATAGACGCCTTTGTGCTCCGGCTACCACAGTGTAAGTCCTAGCTACACCACTGCGAGTAATTGGCTTATGCAACATATAAAGGGAGAGGCAACCTGATTCAGTCCCTCCAGTCTCGTGGGACCCAGGGATGTTATGGTCACTGGGCAGTCATGATTCATGACCGCAGTCAAATTCAACGTGACCGTTTAGTCAAGCTCTGATGTCGCTGATGGTCATTAGTAGCCTACCATACTTGATAACTTCCTGGTACTCAGCAGTCTATTGTCCCTCTAATCACTCTGACATCAATGCAAATGCATTCGAAAATCAAATGAAACACTCACGAGAGCCCATGAGCTCATGTTGCGCAACATTTCTATAGGCTATGACATTGTGGCCTTTATTAAAAAGGAGGAGGATCCCATCAGGTTTCTATAATCTAGGCCTACTATGTTTATTCCTCAACTTTGCTAATATTAAGCAAATTGCTTCACTTTACAACAGGAGTATAGCCTACCTGGCTGGCATGAAAATGAATCATGGGAAAAGCGTCCTTCATTCTCTATTTAAGTACATAGATGACATTAATTTTTTCCCCTGACCCTGTTCAGAGACAGGTACATGATTATGGTCCATTCTAAATCAAAACTAATTTCACACATATAGTATTATTTAGTATATGTAAAGACAAACTTGAATTAAGAAAAGTCTGATGGGTGATAACATTAGCCTTTCACTTGTGAATTATGTATTATCACTGAATGATGCCCATCGTGAACACTGTCAAGTGTCTTCACTGACATTTTCAACCTCTCCCTGACCGAGTCTATAATACCTGCATGTTTCAAGCAGACCACCATATCCCTGTGCCCAAGGAAGCGAAGGTAACCTGCCTAAATGATTTCCACCCCATGCCACTCAAGTCAGTAGCCATGAAGTGCGTTGAAAGGCTGGTCATCAACAGGTCATGGCTCAAATCCTCCAGGACACCCTAGACCCACTCCAATTCGCATAACGCCCCAACAGATCCACAGATGACGCAATCTCAAGCACACTCCACACTGCCCTCTCTCACATGGACAAAAGGTGAGAATGTTGTTCATTGACTACAGCTCAGCATTCAACACCATAGTGCCCACGAAGCTCATCACTAAGCTAAGGACTCTGGGGGAGATCATTTTCACCATAAAATTACCTTTATAATAAAGCATTGCATACCTTAAGGGACAAAACATCAAAACATACAAAACATCACGAATCACAACGTGGCCTTATCTCCAAAACGGAAAAGACGAAACTTGGTGAGCGTAGGTTTGGCATAATGGGCAGTTGGCCCCGAACAAGATGGCGTCTAGGCCTCAACGGTTTTTGAGTTATGGCCATTTTTCTGGGATTAAAGGTCCAAAATGAAAATAGAGCAATAATTTAAAAATAGACATCATATCTGTATTTTTGCAGGGAATAGAGCTGTAAAGGGACATTCACATCCGACCTCCACCTGAAGCTAAGAGCGAAGGAACACTGTGGAAACAAAAAAAAAAGTGTGTGTATGGCCTGGCAGATGCATCACTCTACTGGTACAACAAAGTCAAGGCAACAATGTTGAGTACAGGTGGAAACATGTTAAAAGTGGATCCTGCAGTCTTCTATTGGCTTGATCAAGACTGCAATGTGACTGGAGTACTTGCCTGTCATGTTGATGACTTCTTCTGGGATGGCTCACAGACCTTTGCTACAACTGTGATTCCACACCTCAAAGCTGTTTTCCAGGTCGGCCGTGAGGAGCATGATCATTTTTTTTTACGTTGGCATAGAGTTTATTACATTTGATGGAACAAATACTGATGCAACAGGAGAGCGAAATCAAGAATCTTCAACCTATCCACATGGATTCTTCAAGAGCCGTACAAAGCAATTCCCCTCTCCGTGGAATTGAAGCTGATCAATTGAGGTCAAATATAGGTTCAATTCTATGGGTTGCTAGACAGAGCAGACCTGATGTAATGTTCGATGACTGCAACTCATGAGGCAAACAAAGTTGTTCGCAAACTGAAATCACAACAAGTGACTAAAGTTTCAGCATGTTGGAAAAGATTACTCTGAAACGAATTGTCTTCAGTGATGCTTCCTTAGGGAACGTTTCAAGTGGAGGCACACAAGGTGGACATCTAATCGTATTAATGGGTGAAGGAGGAAGATTCTCACCTATCTGTTGGCAGTCAAAAAGGATCAGAAGGGTTGTCCGAAGCACACTTGTGGAGAAACACTTTCTCTTGTGGATGGAAATGGTGAGACAAAACAACACATTCTACCTGTAGTTTGTGTCACTGACAACTACTCATTAGTTGATACTGTGAAGTCAACCAAGTCTGTCACAGAAAATACTTAATCTTTAGATTAGCAGCATCAAAGAACTTATTCAAGCACAGAGAATCCATAAGATTTAGTGGTCGACCACAAAGGAACAGTTTGCTGACTGTCAGACTAACAAGGGAGCATCCGGTCTTGTGCTCCTACAGGCTCTCAGTAATGAAAAGTGGCAGAATGAGGAATACAAATAAAAACTTTGTCACACAACCCTTTTGTAATGGGGAACTTGAATAATACTTGGACATTTAATTATGTTGTTGATGTTTTATTTGCCTTTAAAGAAAAGTGGGAGGATGTTAAGTTTTAAGTATCCCTATTTTTCTGTTATTACAGGCTATCACTCTGTTATTAGTGGGCCTGAGCAGCAGTCTCATTGTTGATGAACCTGGCCTGAGTGCAATGGCAACCATGTCGTGTGCTAATACGATTTAGTAAACGTTGTTAAACTGGAACCTTGTCGTTGTGTTATTTCGAGTTAACACTTCTTACCCTGGGGTTTCCGGTCTTCTTGAATTTCTGGCCGATGGACTTGTAGGAGGTAATGACAACAAAGGTCTGGATGGCCATGTTGAAAATGGCCATGGGGATGAGGTAGGACACATAGTTCCTGTTTTGGAGAAGAAAGAACAGAGGATGTTATGAAAGAAGTGCATTTGGGGAGCCAATATGGATGTTTTACACTACAGAAAGAGACAATACTTGACAGAGTTGCAAAGAAAAAGCCATATCTCAGACTGGCTAATAAAAAATATAAAAAATTAAGATGGGCAAAAGAACACAGACACTGGACAGAGGAACTCTGCCTAGAAGGCCAGCATCCCGTGGTTGCCTCTTCACTGTTGACGTTGAGACTGGTGTTTTGTGGGTACTATTTAATGAAGCTGCCAGTTGGGGACTTGTGAGGTGTCTGTTTCTCAAACAAAACACTCTAATGTATTTGTCCTCTTTCTCAGTTCTGCACCGGGGCCTCCCACTCCTCTTTCTATTCTGGTTAAAGACAGTTTGCACTGTTCTGTGAAGGGAGTAGTACACAGCGTTGTACGAGATCTTCAGTTTCTTGGCAAGTTCTCGCATGTAATAGCCTTCATTTCCCAGAACAAGAATAGTCTGACGAGTTTCAGAAGAAAGGTATTTGATTCTGGCCATTTTGAGCCTGTAATCAAACCCACAAATGCTGATGCTCCAGATACTCAACTAGTCAAAAGAAGGACAGTTTTATTGCTTCTTTAAGCAGAACAACAGTTTTCATCTGTGCTAACATAATTGCTAAAGGGCTTTTGAATGATCAATTAGCCTTTTAAAATTATAAACTTGGATTAGCTAACACAACGTTCCATTGGAACACAGAAGTGACGGTTGCTGATAATGGGCCTCTGTATGCCTATTTATTTATAAAAAAATTTATTTCACCTTTATTTAACCAGGTAGGCTAGTTGAGAACAAGTTCTCACTTGCAACTGCGACCTGGCCAAGATAAAGCAAAGCAGTTCGACACATACAACAACACAGCGTTACACATGGAATAAACAAACATACAATCAATAATACAGTAGAAACGTCTATATACAGCATCTACAAATGAGGTAGGATAAGAGAGGTAAGGCAATGAATAGGCCATGGTGGCAAAGTAATTACAATATAGCAATTAAACACTGGAATGCTAGGATGTGCAGAAGATGAATGTGCAAGTTGAGATATTGGGGTGCAAAGGAGCTAAATAAATAAATAAATACAGTATGGGATGAGGTAGATTGGATGGGCTATTTACAGATGATCTATGCAGTGATCTGTGAGATGACCTGACAGCTGGTGCTTAAAGCTAGTGAGGGAGGTAAGAGTCTCCAGCTTCAAAGATTTTTGCAGTTCGTTCCAGTCATTGGCAGCAGAGAACTGGAAGGAAGAATTGGCTTTTGGGGTGACCAGTGAGATATACCTGCTGGAGCGTGTGCCTATGTAGATATTCCATAACAAAATCAGCCGTTTCCAGCTACAATAGTCATTTACAACATTAACGATGTCTACACTGTGTTTCTGATCAATTTGATGTTATTTTAATGGATAGAAAATGCGTTTTTCTTTCAAAAACAAGGACATTTCTAAGTGACCCCAAATTTTTGAACAGTAATGTATTTCTGATTTGTATGTGAGAATGACCTGTCTCCCTTGTTGTAGGCCATGTATTTGTGTATTTGTGTGTGTGTGTGTATACGCGCATATGTCTGTCTGCCCATCAATCTGTCGTTTTGCCATTTGTGAAGATGTGTGTGTGTTATCTGTCTCCCTTGCTGTAGTTCATGTGCGTGTGCAGGTATGTGGGTATGTTCGTTACCTGTCTCCTTTGCTGTAGTCCAGAGTACAGCAGGTTCTGAGGGGTTCGTAGTCATACTCTCCCCAGCCGATGAGGGGCATGGCGGACCAGAAGGCGGTGAACAGCCAGATGAAGATAGTCAGAGTGATGGCACTGCTCCACTGTAGCTTTGTCCCTGATGAGAAGCACAACCATAGAAATACAATGATTCGAATAGATTCTATTTCAATAATGTATATTTTCCATTGGAATGGAGAGAGAGAGTAAAGGTGTGTACTGTGCTCTGAGAAATAAACTCTTATTATTGTATTTCTATGAGCACAACACACACCGTTACTCTCCATCATTCCAATCAATGTAAATATGAAATATCCCCTCACCCCCATTGCTTTCCAGGACCAGACAGATATACAACACATTCATAAAATAAACAAATGTCATGTCACATTTTACATGTATGTAATCTGTAATACCAACATGCTTCAAGCAGACCATCATAGTCCCTGTCCCCAAGAACACAAAGGCAACCTGCCTAAATGACTACAGACCTGTGGTACTCACGTCCGTAGCCATGAAGTGCTTTGAAAGGCTGGTAAATGGCTCATATCAACACCATTATCCCAGAAACCCTAGACCCACTCCAATTTGCCTCCCGCCAAACAGATCCACAGATGATGCAATCTCTATTGCACTCTACACTGCCCTTTCCCACCTGGACAAATGGAACACCTACAGTGAGGGAAAAAAGTATTTGATCCCCGGCTGATTTTGTACGTTTGCCCACTGACAAAGAAATTATCAGTCTATAATTTTAATGGTAGGTTTATTTGAACAGTGAGAGACAGAATAACAACAAAACAATCCATAAAAGCGCATGTCAAAAATGATAAAAATTGATTTTCATTTTATTGAGGGAAATAAGTATTTGAACCCTCTGCAAAACATGACTTAGTACTTGGTGGCAAAGCCCTTGTTGGCAATCACAGAGGTCAGACGTTTCTTGTAGTTGGCCACCAGGTTTGCACACATCTCATGAGGGATTTTGTCCCACTCCTCTTTGCAGATCTTCTCCAAGTCATTAAGATTTTGAGGCTAACGTTTGGGATGTCGAACCTTCAGCTCCCTCCACAGATTTTCTATGGAATTAAGGTCTGGAGACTGGCTAGGCCACTCCAGGACCTTAACCTCTTGTAGCTCACCCCCTACTTTGTGCAATTTCCACCTGAAGACATACCCAAATCTAACAGCCTGTAGCTCAGGCACAGAACCAAGGATATGCATATTCTTGGTACCATTTGAAAGAAAACACTCTGAAGTTTGTGTAAATGTGAATTGAATGTATGAGAATAACACACAATAGATCTGGTTTAGATAAAACAATGAAAAAAAACATTCATTTGCTTTTTCTTTTTGTATCAACATCTTTAAAATGAACAAGATAAAACAAACATTCAGATAGGATGATGGGGACAATTTCAGTGAAAAATATAAGACGGCAACAGTACTTGTGCAAAGTTTCAGAATGATAACTTCCAAAAAGAGTGTGCTACATGACATTTATCATGAAGTCACCCAGGTGTCGCACACAAGTAGCCCAAATGTACCCAAGTGGCCAAATTGGTGAAGGTATACATTTTGAAACAAATAACTATATACAAAATGCCAAAATGGTATTCTAACACACCCCCCCCAAAAAAAATATTTTGAGAAAAATGAATAAAATAAATAAATAAATGGAAAAAAATATTATTATTGATTAAAAAACATGAATATTAAAAAATATATATATATATATATATATATATATATATATATATATATATATATATACATTTACAAAATAACATGGGTAACTATTTACACACTTTCAATATTTGGATGACCCTCAGTCCTCTATCAAATCAAATATATTTATATAGCCTCAGCCTAAAACCCCAAACAGCAAGCAAGGCAGGTGTAGAAGCAAGGTGGCTAGGAAAAACTCCCTAGAGAGGCAAAAACCTAGGAAGAAACCTAGAGAGGAACCAGGCTATGGCCAGTCCTCTTCTGGCTGTGCCGGGTGGAGATCACAGTGGTTGTAGAGGGTGCAACAGGACAGCACCTCAAGAGTAAAAATTAACAGTTTAGCGTTCCATCGCCGCAGGCAGAACAGTTGAAACTGGAACAGCGGCAGGGCCAGGTGGACTGGGGACAGCAAGGAGTCATCATGCCAGGTAGTCCTGACGCATGGTCCTAGGGCTCAGGTCCTCCGAGAGAGAGAATTAGAGAGAGCATACTTAAATTCACACAGGACACTGGATAAGACTCCCATTCGGAGTCAGTGTCACTGTGAAAGAAAATGTTCAGTTAGAATAGTTTCACATATGAGCCCTGTATCAACAGGTATAATAAACATATATATATAGAGAGTTATTAGTACCTGCTAGATCTACAGTCTCTTTTATATTATGACATTTCAGCTAGATCTACTGTCTCTATTATATTATGACAGACCAGCTAGATCTACTGTCTTATTATATTACTGTCTTTATTATATTACAACAGACCAGCTGTATCTACTGTCTCCATTTCACTTTGGCCATTAATGTGGTCCTGCCCTCTCCTCAACAGCCTCAAATAGGCTATTTCATGTGGGTTGGGGACACACGCATCTCACATTTCATGACATTAAATGTTTATATATTGCTTCTAAAATAAATTTAAAACGCCAAATAATATTTTATATTATTAATTTCAAACAAGGACATTAGCATGATAAGAACTTACCAGTCCATAAAGATGTCCTCTCCCATTAAAAAAAATAGTCCTCCACAATCGCTAAATGAAGCGTCCTACAACAATCTCTGTCTAACCTTCCCAATCAATTCATTCTAAAGTTGTTTGTACATCTGTATATCTAGACTTAGATTTAGCTTTCCCTGACTTAGTCGCCATAATGATTGATATATAAACAGCTGAATCTGCACATTCACCAAACAATGCAGTGCGTAATATGCGTAGCTTCTTCCGGTATGAAAATTCAATAGCGCATGACTCTCTTTACGCTGCAGCTTACATTTACATTTACATTTAAGTCATTTAGCAGACGCTCTTATCCAGAGCGACTTACAAATTGGTGCATTCACCTTATGACACCTTATGACATCCAGTGGAACAGTCACTTTACAATAGTGCATCTAAATCTTAAAGGGGGGGGGGGTGAGAAGGATTACTACCTATCCTAGGTATTCCTTAAAGAGGTGGGGTTGCAGGTGTCTCCGGAAGGTGGTGATTGACTCCGCTGTGCTGGCGTCGTGAGGGAGTTTGTTCCACCATTGGGGGGCCAGAGCAGCGAACAGTTTTGACTGGGCTGAGCGGGAACTGTACTTCCTCAGTGGTAGGGAGGCGAGCAGGCCAGAGGTGGATGAACGCAGTGCCCTTGTTTGGGTGTAGGGCCTGATCAGAGCCTGGAGGTACTGAGGTGCCGTTCCCCTCACAGCTCCGTAGGCAAGCACCATGGTCTTGTAGCGGATGCGAGCTTCAACTGGAAGCCAGTGGAGAGAGCGGAGGAGCGGGGTGACGTGAGAGAACTTGGGAAGGTTGAACACCAGACGGGCTGCGGCGTTCTGGATGAGTTGTAGGGGTTTAATGGCACAGGCAGGGAGCCCAGCCAACAGCGAGTTGCAGTAATCCAGACGGGAGATGACAAGTGCCTGGATTAGGACCTGCGCCGTTTCCTGTGTGAGGCAGGGTCGTACTCTGCGGATGTTGTAGAGCATGAACCTACAGGAACGGGAAACCGCCTTGATGTTAGTTGAGAACGACAGGGTGTTGTCCAGGATCACGCCAAGGTTCTTAGCGCTCTGGGAGGAGGACACAATGGAGTTGTCAACCGTGATGGCGAGATCATGGAACGGGCAGTCCTTCCCCGGGAGGAAGAGCAGCTCCGTCTTGCCGAGGTTCAGCTTGAGGTGGTGATCCGTCATCCACACTGATATGTCTGCCAGACATGCAGAGATGCGATTCGCCACCTGGTCATCAGAAGGGGGAAAGGAGAAGATTAATTGTGTGTCGTCTGCATAGCAATGATAGGAGAGACCATGTGAGGTTATGACAGAGCCAAGTGACTTGGTGTATAGCGAGAATAGGAGAGGGCCTAGAACAGAGCCCTGGGGACACCAGTGGTGAGAGCGCGTGGTGAGGAGACAGATTCTCGCCACGCCACCTGGTAGGAGCGACCTGTCAGGTAGGACGCAATCCAAGCGTGGGCCGCGCCGGAGATGCCCAACTCGGAGAGGGTGGAGAGGAGGATCTGATGGTTCACAGTATCGAAGGCAGCCGATAGGTCTAGAAGGATGAGAGCAGAGGAGAGAGAGTTAGCTTTAGCGGTGCGGAGCGCCTCCGTGATACAGAGAAGAGCAGTCTCAGTTGAATGACTAGTCTTGAAACCTGACTGATTTGGATCAAGAAGGTCATTCTGAGAGAGATAGCGGGAGAGCTGGCCAAGGACGGCACGTTCAAGAGTTTTGGAGAGAAAACAAAGAAGGGATACTGGTCTGTAGTTGTTGACATCGGAGGGATCGAGTGTAGGTTTTTTCAGAAGGGGTGCAACTCTCGCTCTCTTGAAGACGGAAGGGACGTAGCCAGCGGTCAGGGATGAGTTGATGAGCAAGGTGAGGTAAGGGAGAAGGTCTCCGGAAATGGTCTGGAGAAGAGAGGAGGGGATAGGGTCAAGCGGGCAGGTTGTTGGGCAGCCGGCCGTCACAAGACGCGAGATTTCATCTGGAGAGAGAGGGGAGAAAGAGGTCAGAGCACAGGGTAGGGCAGTGTGAGCAGAACCAGCGGTGTCGTTTGACTTAGCAAACGAGGATCGGATGTCGTCGACCTTCTTTTCAAAATGGTTGACGAAGTAATCTGCAGAGAGGGAGGAGGGGGAGGGGGAGGAGGATTCAGGAGGGAGGAGAAGGTGGCAAAGAGCTTCCTAGGGTTAGAGGCAGAAGCTTGGAATTTAGAGTGGTAGAAAGTGGCTTTAGCAGCAGAGACAGAAGAGGAAAATGTAGAGAGGAGGGAGCGAAAGGATGCCAGGTCCGCAGGGAGGCGAGTTTTCCTCCATTTCCGCTCGGCTGCCCGGAGCCCTGTTCTGTGAGCTCGCAATGAGTCGTCGAGCCACGGAGCGGGAGGGGAGGACCGAGCCGGCCTGGAGGATAGGGGGCATAGAGAGTCAAAGGATGCAGAAAGGGAGGAGAGGAGGGTTGAGGAGGCAGAATCAGGAGATAGGTTGGAGAAGGTTTGAGCAGAGGGAAGAGATGATAGGATGGAAGAGGAGAGAGTAGCGGGGGAGAGAGAGCGAAGGTTGGGACGGCGCGATACCATCCGAGTAGGGGCAGTGTGGGAAGTGTTGGATGAGAGCGAGAGGGAAAAGGATACACGGTAGTGGTCGGAGACTTGGAGGGGAGTTGCAATGAGGTTAGTGGAAGAACAGCATCTAGTAAAGATGAGGTCGAGCGTATTGCCTGCCTTGTGAGTAGGGGGGGAAGGTGAGAGGGTGAGGTCAAAAGAGGAGAGGAGTGGAAAGAAGGAGCTTACTACATGGGTTGGTCTTGCAACACATAAAAATGGCGTATTGCCGTTTAGCTCAGCTCATTGGCTATCTACCCAGCTAGATTTCAAGACGATCAGTGGTCATTGGGTTAAAAGACAGTCAATCAACGAAACAGCGGGCAAATCATTGGTGCACAATGATGTCATTACTTGTTGTCTTCAAATCGGTTTCTTTCAGTCAATACGTCCCGCGAAATGGCCCATCGGGTTTGATTGTGTTGATTGATTGTGGGTTTGATTGTGGGTTTGATTGTGGGTTTGATTGTGTTACAACAGCCTGGTTTGATTGTGTTACAAACAAACCAGTTGATTGCAGTGAAACCAAACATGACTGGAAAAGTCACGTTTTCTGTGAGTGATTTACCTGTAATGTGTCGTCAAAAATGGAATGAGACGGAACTCACTACACAAGCGGTTCACAAAATGTTTCGTGTTAGGCTATAAGAATTAAGGATTTTATCAAACAAAAGATCATTCATTGTGTAACAATGAGCATTGGAATTGCAAACAGACGAAGATCGTCAAAGGTAAACAATTTATTTTGTAGTTTATGATTGTTACACCTGCTGGTTAAAAAAAAAATGGGGCTCTATGCTCAGATAATCGCATTGCATTCTTTCGCAGTAAATCCTTTTTTAAATCTGACAACGCAGTTGGATTTGCAAGATTCTAGGCTTTCGATACATGTGAGACACTTGTATTTTCATGAACCTCTTGCTCCTACCTGACACGCAGGCGTCCCATCTAGACATCTGGAAATGCAAATGCGCTACGCTAAATGCTAATAGTACTAGTTAAAACTCAAACGTTCATTAAAATACACATGCAGGGTATTGAATTAAAGCTACACTCGTTGTGAATCCAGGCAACTAGTCAGATTTTTAAAATGCTTTTCGGCAAAAGCATGAGAAGCTATTATCTGATAGCATGTAACACCCCAAAAGACAAGCAGGGGACGTAAACAAAATAATTAGCATAGTCGTTGCTACACAAACCGCACAAATAAAATATAAAACATTCATTACCTTTGACCATCTTCTTTGTTGGCACTCCTAGATGTCCCATAATCACTATTGGGTCTTTTTTTCGATTAAATCGGTCCATATATAGCCTAGATATAGATCTATGAAGACTGTGTGATAAACGAAAAAAAATAGCGTCTTATAATGTAACGTCATTTTTTTTTATTAAAAAAGTTGACGATAAACTTTCACAAAACACTTCGAAATACTTTTGTAATGCAACTTTAGGTATTAGTAAACGTTAATAAGCGATCAAATTGATCACGAGGCGAAGTATATTCTTTAGCTGTCCATCTGGAAATAGTGTCCGGGTAAATCTCAACCAAAATATCCGGTCGGAGACAGGAAGAACTGCGCTGCCTTGCGTCTGTTTGACCAAGAAACAAATAGTAGGCAAATGACAAGACTCTAGACAACGTGTGGAAGCTGTAGGTATTGCAACCTCAGCCCCATTAAATGTGGTTCACCTTTATCAATGGGTTCAAGTCGCGCATGGATATATTTTTCCATTTTCAGTGATCAGATTTTCCTGCACTTTTCGATGAAACGCACGTTCTGTTATAGTCACAGCCGTGATTTAACCAGTTTTATAAACGTCTGAGTGTTTTCTATCCACACATACTAATCATATGCATATACTATATTCCTGGCATGAGCAGCAGGGCGCTGAAATGTTGCGCGATTTTTAACAGAATGTTCGAAAAAGTAGGGGGTAGGAGTAACAGGTTAATGTTTAATATGGTTACTGGCTGCCTCTGGGTTAATTTTGTTGGCTCTGTGTTTCTGTCAGGACCCGGTTACAAACTCGGGTCTCCGGTGTGAGAAAAATTCATTTAGTAAACTGAGCCACTAATAGTCGGCAGAACCCAGGAGATGAGGCAGACACAGCAGTACTAGAGACAGTGATTTAATAAAGAAAAAAGGAAAAGATCTTCAGGCAAAAATATAAATCCACAACGTAAAAAGTAATTCCAAGAGAAAAAATGTATATCCTCCAAGACACAAGGAAAATTCACAAAGTGGTAAGAACAGCAGGGAAAAAACAAACCTCAAAAGAATAATAAATAAAAAACAGGAACAAAACCAGAGTACCTCAAGAAAATCCAACAAAAGTTCACAGCTTGGCTGGGGCTGGGTGCTAACATACAAACACAGAGCAAAGAACTGAGGAACACTAAGGGTTTAAATACATCCAAGGGAAATGAGGCACAGGTGCAACTAATAACTAGAACAAGGGAAAAACAAAAGGGTCAAAAAAGCACAATGAGGCATCTAGTGACCAAAACCTGAACAATCCTGGCCAAATCCTGACAGGCACAGGAGTCGTTTAGCAGCGTCCTTTCCGCAAACCGGGTGGTTGAAAACTTTCCTCATCTCCTCTGTGAATCTTCTATAGGAGAAGCAAATGGGTGACTGTCTCTCCCACACTGTCATGTATTGTCATGTTATGTCTTGTTCCTGTTGTTTCTCTTCTCTTCGTTTCCCCCTGCTGGTCGTTTTAGGTTACCTTCTCTCCCTCTATCTCTCTCTTTCTCTATGGTCCCTTTCCTTCTCCCAGCTGTCCCTCATTCTCCTCTAACGACCTCGTTTACTCTCTCACACCTGTTCCCTCTTTTCCCTCTGATTAGGTCTCTATTTCTCTCTCTGTTTCTGCTTCTGTCTTTGTCGGATTCTCGTTTGCTTCGCCCTTGTTCTGTCCTGTCGTAATCTGCCTCTGCATTAGATGCTGCGTTTGATCAGGTGCCTCTGTCCTCTACGGCCCGCGCCTACCCGGAGGGACCTGCAGTCAGTTGCCGCTAGCCCTGATATTCTCCTCTACTGCTAGAAGGGGACTAGTCAACCGATACATCTGAAGAGGATTTATGTTTTCCCTGTGTTTGAACATTAAAAGACTCTGTTTCTGTTAAACCGCTTTTGGGTCCTCACTCACCTGCATAACACACACAGCAGTGGCCCAGGAAAGCGCTGCTCCACAGAGGCAACCAATCAAAGAAAATCATGGCCTGTTCGTTAGCAGAAGCGTAGGGCTGTTGCCCAAATACTAGTGAACATTGTACCAAAAAGGCTCTGCAGGTTCTGAGATTACCGTCGTAGCGTTCTGGAGTTGAACAAAAAACTCCCGGGCGGAGAGGAGGGACTTGGGACAGGTTGTGAGCGTTGGGCGAAGGTTTGACAGGTTCTATGAAAACTCATTGATAGTCTCCAGAAGGGTTTATAAGAGCTTGGTCATGTTGACTGAGCAGGGCGCCTTGACCAATGAGCATTTGGTGGAGAGTATCCAAGTATGCTGGGTTCATATCTTGGCCACATCGTACTGTTAAGCGGAGCAGCACAGGGGAACCCAAGCGCAGACTCAGACGAAGGAAACAGAAATGAATGAACAAAGGTATTTATTGTAACATAGGGAGATATGGATTGCAGATCCGGGGAAGCTTGGATGAGTTGTAGGAAACCAGATGTGGAGGCTGAAGTTGGAGTGTGCTGGGTTGGGACAGGTCCGGTGGTGAGTCCAGAACAGGGTAGCAGGGTGGTGAGATGTGGAACAGGAGACAGGAGCCAAAGTCAGAGCAGCAAAACTGCAGTGAGAGGATAAACAACGTCAAGCAGGGAAACAGGTACAGCAAGGTAACTGGATCTTGAATAATAATAATGGCTAGAAGCATAAACTGACTGAGCAGAGAATACGATCTGGCAGAGTGGAAGTGGCCGAACTGAATATTTGTAGAGGTCTTGATAACGGAACGAGTTGCAGCTGATAGGGATCTGCTCTGACTCAAGCCCACAATCACACACAAACAGAAAGGGAGGGAGAGAGAGAGAGAGTGTACTGGGGAAATGGCTGCAAGTCAAGCAGACACCGGATGACCAGTAGGGGTTTTGGCAGGAGTAGATGTGACACTTTCCTTCTTAATGCATTTGAGTCAATCAGTTGTGTAAAAGCCAAGTCTATATTATGGCAAGCTCAAATAGGCAAAGAGAAATGACAGTCCATCATTACTTTAAAAAACCTCTTAAAATAACAAACAACCGTTTTGGAAAGCTGGTTAGGAGATCTACTGTGTGCAAGACACAAGTAATGTTTCCACAATTGTTTACAGGCATATTATTTCACTTATAATTCACTCTATCACAATTCCAGTGGGTCAGACGTTTACATACACTAAGTTGACAGTGCCTTTAAACAACTTGGAAAATTCCACATAATTATGTAATTGCTTTGGAATATTCTGATAGGCTAATCATTTGAGTCAATTGGAGGTGTACTTCAAACGCATTGCTTCTTTGCTTGACATCATGAGAAAATTAAAAGAAATCAGCCAAGATTTCAGTTGTAGACCTCCACAAGTCTGGTTCATCCTTGCGAGCAATTTCCAAACGCCTGAAGGTACCACGTTCATCTGTAAAAATAATAGTACGCAAGTCATACCGCTCAGGAAGGAGACGCGTTCTGTCTCCATTGAGATTAACATATTTTTGGTGCAAAAAGTGCAAATCAATCCCAGAACAACAGCAAAGGACCTTTAGAAGATGCTGGAGGAAACAGGTACAAAAGTATCTATAACCACAGTAAAACAAGTCCTATATCAACATAACCTGAAAGGCCGCTCAGCAAGGACGAAGCCATTGCTCCAAAACCGCCATAAAAAAAAGACAGAATACGGATTGCAAATGCACATGGGGACAAAGATTGTACTTTTTAGAGAAATGTCCTCTGGTCTGATGAAACAAAAATAGAACTGTTTGGCCATAATGACCATCGTTATGTTTGGAGGAAAAAGGGGGAGGCTTGCAAGCCAAAGAACACCATCCCAACCGTGAAACACGTGGGTGGCAGCATCATGTTCTGGGGGTGCTTTGCTGCAGTAGGGACTGGTGCACTTCACAAAATAGATGGCATTATGAAGGAATATTATGTGGATATATTGAAGCAACATCTCAAGACATCAGTCAAGAAGTTAAAGCTTGGTCGCAAATGGGTCTTCCAAATGGAAAATGACCCCAAGCATACTTCCAAAGTTGTGGCAAAATGGCTTAAGGACAACAAAGTCAAGGTATTGGAGTGGCCATCACAAAGCCCTGACCTCAATCCTATAGAAAATATGTGGGCAGAACTGAAAAAGTGTGTGCAAGCAAGGAGGCCTACAAACCTGACTCAGTTACACCAGCTCTGTCAGGAGGAATGGGCCAAAATTCAACCAATTTATTGTGGGACGTTTGTGGAAGGCTACAAAAAACATTTGACCCAAGTTAAACAATTTAAAGGCAATGCTACCAAATGCTAATTGAGTGTATGTAAACTTCTGACCTACTGGGAATGTGATAAAAGAAATAAAAGCTGAAATAAATTATTCTCTCTACTATTATTCTGACATTTCACATTCTTAAAATAAAGTGCTGATCTTAACTGACCTAAGACAGGGAATTTTTACTAGGATTAAATGTCAGGAAAAACTCAGTTTAAATGTATTAGGCTAATGTACATTTTTGACTAGAAGTTCAGGAGTCTTATGGCTTGGGGGTAGAAGCGGTTTAGAAATCCTCTTGGAAGTGCGATTGCAGAGAGAACAGTTTATGACAAGGGTGGCTGGAGTCTTTGACAATTTTTAGAGGTCCTGAATGGCAGGAGGCTTGGCCCCAGTGATGTACTGGGCGGTTCGCGCTACCCTCTGTAGTGCCTTGGACATCGAGCAGTTGCCATAATAACAGTCAGTGATGTAAAACACTCAGGATGCTCTCGATGGTGCAGCTGTAGAACCTTTTGAGGATCTGAGGACCCATGCCAAATATTTTCAGTCTCCTGAGGGTGAATAGGTTTTGCCCTCTTCATGGCTGTCTTGGTGTTCTTGGACCATGTTAGTTTGTTGGTGATGTGGACACCAAGGAACTTAAAGCTTTCAATCTGCTCCACTGCAGCCCCGTCGATGAGAATGGGGGTGTGCTCGGGCCTCTTTTTCCTGTAATCCACAATCATCTACTTTGTCTTGATCACGTTGAGGGAGAGGTTGTTGTTCTGGCACCACACGACCAGGTCTCTGACCTCCTCCCTATAGGCTGTCTCGACGTTGTCCACTGTTGTATCATCTGCAAACTTAATGATGGTGTTGGAGTCGTAACTGGTCATGCAGTCATGAGTGAACAGGGAGTACAGGAGGACTGAGCACGCACCCCTGAGGGGCCTTAGTCCATTGTGAGTAATCTCAGTCCTGTTATTTTCGGTCATAAGAGACGGTAACGGCAAGATTATATTATATACAAAATAAGATACAAAATAAGATACAACCTAGGCAAATAAGCGAACAAAAAACACAATCAGCTGGGGGCATGTAAAACATCTGCCATCTTATATGGGGCGGCAGGGTAGCCTTGTGGTTAGAGCATTGGACTAGTAGGCGGAATGTTGGAAGTTCAAACCCCCGAGCTGAGAAGGTACAAATCTGTCGTTCTGCCCCTGAACACTGTTCCTAGGCTGTCATTGAAAATAATATTTTTTTCTTAACTGACTTGCCTAGTTAAATAAAGGTGAAATAAATATAAAAAATATCCTGCCTGGTTTGCCCTGTCCGGGGGTATCGTTGGACGGGGCCACAGTGTCCCCGGACCCACCCATGTCTCTGTCTCCAGTATCTATGCTGCAATAGTCTATGTGCCAGGAGCTAGGGTCAGACTGTAATATCTGGTGTAATTCTCCTGTCTTATCTGGTGTCCTGTGTAAATGTAAGTATGCTCCCTCAATTCTCTCTCTCCCGTCTGGGAGAACTTGAGCACCAGGATCATGTCTCAGGACTACCTGGCCTGATGACTCCTGGCGTTCCCCAATCCACCTGGTTGTGCTGCTGCTCCAGTTTCAACTGTTCTGACCTGTTCACCGGACGTGCTAACTTGTCCCGAACCTGATATCTCGACCTCTGAATGCTTGGCTATGAAAATCCAAATTCGTTTGAACATCTTGAAGAACAATCTGGCCTTAAATGGCCATGTACTCATCTTCTCCACTTGGTACAGCCAGAAGAGGACTGGCCACCCATCAGAGCCTGGTTCCTCTCGAGGCTTCTTACTAGGGAGTTTTTCCTAGTCACCATGCTTCTACATCTGCATTACTTGCTATTTGGGGTTTTAGGCTGGGTTTCTGTATATAGCACTTTGTGACATCTGCTGATGTAAAAAGGGCTTTATAAATCAATTTGATTGATATAAAGTGTAGTATCTGATATAGCCTATGCCTACTCTACACTATATGCGCTCAGCCATACATTGAAGTATTTTTTGCAAACAGTGATTGAGTTATATTATTCGCCTAAATGATGACTATTTCATTCTAGGCAAGTAGACAAAAAAATTAAAAAGCCCCAGGGCCTATTTCAATCTGGACCTGGCCACATAATGTAGCTCTCTCTGACAGAAGTCTGATTACTTCTGGTTGTTGTGGTACTGTATCTCTCTTATTGCTCTATGATATATAGTTTGACAGAATCATGACACACAATAGAAAGTGTGTCAGTGTTAGTGTAATCTGCAGATTATGTATTCGTGAGAGGTCATTAAAGCCATGCATATGAGTGACAACCTAACAGATTAATAGACTCCAAGGCAGAAGGCCAGATGGCCTCTTGGGATGCTGTGAGGCCAAAAGAACAGCTGCACCCAAAGACTAGTTTATGGGCTCCTGAGTGGCGCAGCAGTCTAAGGCATGGCATCTCAGTGCAAGAGGCGTCACTACAGTCTCTGGTTCGAATCCAGGCTGTATCACATCCGGCCCTGATTGGGAGTCCCATAGGGTGGTGCACAATTGTCCCAACGCTGTTATTATAAATAAGAATTTGTTCTTAACTGACTTGCCTCCTTAAATAAAATGGTCCTATCTAGTGTGCATTTGTTGTTGGGGATGAGTGTATGTGGATATGTATGAGATTTAAGAGACCTATGAAACTCATTCCACTTACTTGTGCAGTACTGGTGGTATCTGTCCCATGCGATGGCAGCAATGAAGTGGATGCTGGCGAGAGCTGTCACGAAACCCTGGAAGCCATGAGTCTGGCAGCCATCAGAGCCATAGGGCCAGTACCTGGAGAAGGACATAGTAAAGAGGAGGAAAGACAATACATTAGGCCTTAACATAGTCTATTTGTCAGCTGGTTGTGAATGACTTTTACAATGCTCAATGGTTACTGGCAGAGCATAGAACTTGTTTCTGATCTTTTGCATTGACCTCGGTCATCCGTTAATAACCATTTTGAAGGTGCCTGTTTTCATCCTAAATCACCTAGACGGAAACGTCATCGTTCCTCCCCCTGATTACAGAGTTCTAAATCCTCCTCCTTTACACAGCACAGTCCCCGGGAGGTCTGTTACATGTACTGTATGCCCTAAACCCTGTTGGTCTTTGCCCCGGCCTTATCGATCTCCTACACTAACACTACGCAGAGATATTGATGAACCAATTGACTGGAATATGTCAGAGAGCGCGAGAGAGAGCGACAACCTCCTTTGCGTTGCTCCACTATAGACTATTGTAGGAATAGTATAGAACAGGGATCATCAACTAGATTCAGCTGCGGGCCAAGTTTTTATTGAGCGGATAGTCGGGGGGCCAAGAACATAATTCAAATACTTTGAAGACTACAAATTGACCGCAAGAAGCCAAAACAGATATATTGTTTGAATAAAACATAACAATTTCAAACCTTGCTTACATTTGTAAATGATCAAGTGTCTCTCTATTATGCGTGGGCTAACTTGGGAACAGATTTCTTAAATAAAAATCACTTGGAGTTAAATTCCTGGTGTTTTTAAGTCTATGTCCAACAATTAACTCCAGTGGTGTGGGGGCAGTGCTTTGGCAAAGTGGGTGGGGTTATATCCTGATTGTTTGGCCCTGTCCAGGGGTATTGTCGGATGGGCCAAAGTGTCTCCCGACCCCTCCTGTCTCAGCCTCCAGTATTTATGCTGCAGTAGTTTATGTGTCGGGGGGCTTGGGTCAGTCGTCTGTTATATCTGGAGTATTTCTTCTGTCTTATCTTGTGTCCTGTGTGAATGTAAGTATGCTCCCTGAAATTCTCTCTCTCTTTTTCTCTCTTTCTCTCTCTCAGAGGACCTGAGCCCTAGGACCATGCCTCAGGACTACCCAGCCTAATGACTTCTTGCCGTCCCCAGTCCACCTGGCCGTCCTGCTGCTCCAGTTTCAACTGTTCTGCCTGCGGCTATAGAACCCTGACCTGTTCACCGGACGTGCTACCTGTTCCAGGCCTGCTGTTTCAACTCTCTAGAGACAGCAGGAGCGGTAGAGATACACTGAATGATCGGCTATGAAAAGCCAACTGACATTTACTCCTGAGGTGCTGACCCGATGAACCCTCGACAACCACTGTGATTATTATTATTTGACCCTGCTGGTCATCTATGAACATTTGAATATCTTGGCCATGTTCTGTTACAATCTCCACCCGGCACAGCCAGAAGTGGACTGGCCACCCCTCATAGCCTAGTTCCTCTCTAGGTTTCTTCCTTGGTTCTGGCCTTTCTAGGGAGCTTTTCCTAGCCACCGTGCTTCTACACCTTAATTGCTTGCTGTTTGGGGTTTTAGGCTGGGTTTCTGAACAGCAATTTGTGACATCAGCTGATGTACGATGTGGCTTTATAAATAAATGTGATTGATTGATTGAATTAAAACAACTTGGGGGGGCAAAATAAAACCACTTGCGAGCCAAATTTGTCCTGCGGGACAGTTTTTATTTGACCTTTATTTAACTAGGCAAGTCAGTTAACAACAAATTCTTATGACAGCCTAGGAGCAGTGGGTTAACTGCCTGTTCAGGGGCAGAACGACAGATTTGTACCTTGTCAGTTCGGGGATTTGAACTTGCAACCTTCCGGTTACTAGTCCAATGCTCTAACCACTAGGCTACCCTGCCTCCCCGGTGTGCGAACCCTGGTATATAATATTCCATTCAATTCATGGTATTTCACAGTGGAAAATGTTGCAACAATGAGTCAGTGTGAGTAGAAAGTAAATTATGTGATGGAAAGGATTAGTAGGTTATTTTACGGCACTCACCTCAGAAAGCTGGAGAAAGCGGCAATGGTTGCATTCGCGGAGATGCCCATATCAGCCAACGCCAAGCTAAAGACTAGGAAATTGCTGGGGGTTCTCAGTTCTCTTACTTTTATGAAAGCAGCGACTGTCACAGCATTCAGGAAGAATCCCAGAAGACCTTTAGGGAACATATATCAGAAAAGGCTATAAACACAGCGGCAGTGCGCATAGCAAAGTACTCCAAAATGATTTCAGCCACGGAGTTGAGAGCAGAATTTTAATACTTAAACCCTTAAGTTTGTCCTCTGTAGCGTGCCTTTGTTTGCTGAAATCCATACGTTTTAATAAACTGTTAATCAAATACAACCATCAACTGTTTCCTTGTTGACATTCAATTGGCACATGTGGATTTGTGCTGAGTTGCCATCTTAGAGCAACATCAGTGAGGAAACAGTCGGCAGTTGTATTTGTGAACTACCGGCTCGATTAGGTCTTCTGTAGCAACTTTGGAAATTGTGTTTCATACAGTACGAGTGAAAAGTTTGGACACACCTACTCATTCAAGGGTTTTTCTTTATTTTTACTATTTTCTACATTGTAGAACAATAGTGTAGACATCACAACTATGAACTAACACCAAAAGTGTTAAACAAATCTAAATATATTTTATACTTGCTATTCAAATAGCCACCCTTTGTCCTGATGACAGCTTTGCACACTCTTGGCATTCTCTCAACCAGCTTCATGAGGTAGTCACCTGGAATGCATTTCAATTAACAGGTGTGCCTGGTTAAAAGTTAATTTATGGCAATCAGTTGTGTTGTGACAGAGTAGAGGTGGTATACAGAAGATGGCGCTATTTGGTAAAAGACCAAGTCCATATTATTGCAAGAACAGCTCAAATAAGCAAAGAGAAACGACAGTCCATTATTTTAAAACATGAAGGTCAGTCAATACGGGAACATTTCTTCAAGTGCAGTCGCAAAAACCATCAAGTGCTATGATGAAACTGGCTCTCATGAGGACCGCCACAGGAATGGAAGACCCATAGTTCATTCTGCTGCAGAGGATAAGTTAATTTGGGTTACCAGCCTCAGAAATTGCAGCACAAATAAATGCTTCAGAGTTCAAGTAACAGACACATCTCAACATCAACTGTTCAGAGGAGACTGCATGAATCAGGCCTTCATGGTCAGATTGCTGCAAAGAAACCACTACTAAAGGACACCAATAAGAGGAAAAGACTTGCCTGGGCCAAGAAACACAAGCAATGGACATTAGACCGGGAGAAATCTATCCTTGTTCGGATGAGTCCAAATTTGAGATTATTGGTTCCAACCACGATGTCTTTGTGAGACGATGAGTAGGTGGTTCCGGTTGGAGCGAGCGGTCGCATTCGCACTTCGCTCTGCAGGTTGTATAACTTTTTCATTACATTTCATTATAGTACAACGGTTGATTTGTCTAATCTTAGCAATTCTTCTTAGCTAGCTACATAGCCGTCCTTGTATCAGAGATAATTGCATAATTATCGTATTTCGTCGCCCTAACGTAGCCTTCACTGCTATTCGCCCAGGAGCTAGCTAACGCACACAGATTAGCATCACTGTAGTGCTATTCACTCAACTGTACGACTTGATTAGTTCAGTGTTAGCTAGCTACATAGCTGTCTTTGTTTCCAAGATAATTGTGTAGTTTAGTGTGTGTAGCCTTGGAGTGATTATCTTAATTCACTGAGGTTCGCTAGCCAGCTATTTGTCGTCCTTAACGTAGGAGACTCTGCTAGCTAGCCAACAGCTAACTGCTAACAGCTAGCCAACGTCTACTGTTTTGAATTCAACAACCCGGTCAGGTAGTTTCACATTTTCATTTCATTTCATTTCATTACAGTACAACGGTTTGATTTGTTTGATCGTAGCTAGCTACATAGCCGTCTTTGTTTCAAAGATAATTGTGTAGTCTAGACCGATTCCCTAGGTTAGCTAGCCAGCTATTGTCGTTCTTTTAACTCAACGTAACGTAAACAACACTGCTAGCTAGCCAGCTAGCCCCCGAATAGCAGCACTGTAGAATTATTACACTCAACGGAACGACTTGATTAGTGTAGTGTCAACAACGCAGCTACTGCCAGCTAGCCTACTTTAGCAGTACTGTATCATTTTAATCATTTTAGTCAATAAGATTCTTGCTACGTAAGCTTAACTTTCTGAACATTCGAGACGTGTAGTCCGCTTGTCATTCAATTTCCTTGCATTAGCGTAGCCTTTTCTGTAGCCTGTCAACTATGTGTCTGTCTATCCCTGTTCTCTCCTCTCTGCACAGACCATACAAACGCTCCACACCGCGTGGCCGCGACCACCCTAACCTGGTGGTCCCAGCGCGTACGACCCACGTGGAGTTCCAGGTCTCTGGTAGCCTCTGGAACTGCCAATCTGCAGCCAACAAGGCAGAGTTCATCTCAGCCTATGCCTCCCTCCAGTCCCTTGACTTCTTGGCACTGACGGAAACATGGATCACCACAGATAACACTGCTACTCCTACTGCTCTCTCCTCGTCCGCCCACGTGTTCTCGCACACCCCGAGAGCTTCTGGTCAGCGGGGTGGTGGCACCGGGATCCTCATCTCTCCCAAGTGGTCTTTCTCTCTTTCTCCCCTTACCCCCCTTATCTGTCTATTGCCTCCTTTGAATTCCATGCTGTCACAGTTACCAGCCCTTTCAAGCTTAACATCCTTATCATTTATCGCCCTCCAGGTTCCCTCGGAGAGTTCATCAATGAGCTTGATGCCTTGATAAGCTCCTTTCCTGAGGACGGCTCACCTCTCACAGTTCTGGGCGACTTTAACCTCCCCACGTCTACCTTTGACTCATTCCTCTCTGCCTCCTTCTTTCCACTCCTCTCCTCTTTTGACCTCACCCTCTCACCCTCCCCCTACTCACAAGGCAGGCAATACGCTTGACCTCATCTTTACTAGATGCTGTTCTTCCACTAACCTCATTGCAACTCCCTCCAAGTCTCCGACCACTACCTTGTATCCTTTTCCCTCTCGCTCTCATCCAACACTTCCCACACTGCCCCTACTCGGATGGTATCGCGCCGTCCCAACCTTCGCTCTCTCTCCCCCGCTACTCTCTCCTCTTCCATCCTATCTTCTCTTCCCTCTGCTCAAACTTTCTCCAACCTATCTCCTGATTCTGCCTCCTCAACCCTCCTCTCCTCCCTTACTGCATCCTTTGACTCCCTATGTCCCCTATCCTCCAGGCCGGCTCGGTCCTCCCCTCCCGCTCCGTGGCTCGACGACTCATTGCGAGCTCACAGAACAGGGCTCCGGGCAGCCGAGCGGAAATGGAGGAAAACTCGCCTCCCTGCGGACCTGGCATCCTTTCACTCCCTCCTCTCTACATTTTCCTCCTCTGTCTCTGCTGCTAAAGCCACTTTCTACCATTCTAAATTCCAAGCATCTGCCTCTAACCCTAGGAAGCTCTTTGCCACCTTCTCCTCCCTCCTGAATCCTCCCCCCTCCCTCCTCCCTCTCTGCAGATGACTTCGTCAACCATTTTGAAAAGAAGGTCGATGACATCCGATCCTCGTTTGCTAAGTCAAACGACACCGCTGGTTCTGCTCACACTGCCCTACCCTATGCTCTGACCTCTTTCTCCCTCTCTCTCCAGATGAAATCTCGCGTCTTGTGACGGCCGGCCGCCCAACAACCTGCCCGCTTGACCCTATCCCCTCCTCTCTTCTCCAGACCATTTCCGGAGACCTTCTCCCTTACCTCACCTCGCTCATCAACTCATCCCTGACCGCTGGCTACGTCCCTCCCGTCTTCAAGAGAGCGAGAGTTGCACCCCTTCTGAAAAAACCTACACTCGATCCCTCCGATGTCAACAACTACAGACCAGTATCCCTTCTCTCTTTTCTCTCCAAAACTCTTGAGCGTGCCGTTCTTGGCCAGCTCTACCGCTATCTCTCTCAGAATGACCTTCTTGATCCAAATCAGTCAGGTTTCAAGACTAGTCATTCAACTGAGACTGCTCTTCTCTGTATCACGGAGGCGCTCCGCACTGCTAAAGCTAACTCTCTCTCCTCTGCTCTCATCCTTCTAGACCTATCGGCTGCCTTCGATACTGTGAACCATCAGATCCTCCTCTCCACCCTCTCCGAGTTGGGCATCTCCGGCGCGGCCCACGCTTGGATTGCGTCCTACCTGACAGGTCGCTCCTACCAGGTGGCGTGGCGAGAATCTGTCTCCTCACCACGCGCTCTCACCACTGGTGTCCCCAGGGCTCTGTTCTAGGCCCTCTCTTATTCTCGCTATACACCAAGTCACTTGGCTCTGTCATAACCTCACATGGTCTCTCCTATCATTGCTATGCAGACGACACACAATTAATCTTCTCCTTTCCCCCTTCTGATGACCAGGTGGCGAATCGCATCTCTGCATGTCTGGCAGACATATCAGTGTGGATGACGGATCACCACCTCAAGCTGAACCTCAGCAAGACGGAGCTCCTCTTCCTCCCGGGGAAGGACTGCCCGTTCCATGATCTCGCCATCACGGTTGACAACTCCATTGTGTCCTCCTCCCAGAGCGCTAAGAACCTTGGCGTGATCCTGGACAACACCCTGATGTTCTCAACTAACATCAAGGCGGTGTCCCGTTCCTGTAGGTTCATGCTCTACAACATCCGCAGAGTACGACCCTGCCTCACACAGGAAGCGGCGCAGGTCCTAATCCAGGCACTTGTCATCTCCCGTCTTGATTACTGCAACTCGCTGTTGGCTGGGCTCCCTGCCTGTGCCATTAAACCCCTACAACTCATCCAGAACGCCGCAGCCCGTCTGGTGTTCAACCTTCCCAAGTTCTCTCCACGTCACCCCGCTCCTCCGCTCTCTCCACTGGCTTCCAGTTGAAGCTCGCATCCGCTACAAGACCATGGTGCTCGCCTACGGAGCTGTGAGGGGAACGGCACCTCAGTACCTCCAGGCTCTGATCAGGCCCTACACCCAAACAAGGGCACTGCGTTCATCCACCTCTGGCCTGCTCGCCTCCCTACCACTGAGGAAGTACAGTTCCCGCTCAGCCCAGTCAAAACTGTTCGCTGCTCTGGCCCCCAATGGTGGAACAAACTCCCTCACGACGCCAGGACAGCGGAGTCAATCACCACCTTCCGGAGACACCTGAAACCCCACCTCTTCAAGGAATACCTAGGATAGGGTAAGTAAGGGTAAGTAATCCTTCTCACCCCCCCAACAAGATTTAGATGCATGTGGCTGTTCCACTGGTTGTCATAAGGTGTATGCACCAATTTGTAAGTCGCTCTGGATAAGAGCGTCTGCTAAATGACTTAAATGTAAATGTAAATGTAATAATCTCTGCATGTGTGGTTCCCACCGTGAAGCATGAAAGAGGAGGTGTGATGGCGCTTTGCTGGTGACACCGTCTGTGATTAATTTAGAATTCAAGGCACACTTAACCAGCATGGCTGCCACAGTATTCTACAGTGATACACCATCCCATATGGTTTGGGCTTAGTGGGACTATCATTTGTTTTTCAACAGGAGAATGACCCAACACACCTCCAGGCTGTGTAAGGGCTATTTGACCAAGAAGGAGAGTGATGGAGTGCTTCATCAGATGAACTGGCCTCTACAATCACCCGACCACAACCCAATTGAGATGGTTTGGGATGATTTGGACGCCAGAATGAAGGAAAAGCAGCCAACAGGTGCTCTGCTCAGCATATGTCGGAACTCCTTCAAGACTGTTGGAAAAGCATTCCAGATGAAGCTGGTTGAGAGAATGTCAAGAGTGCACAAAGCTGTCATCAAGGCAAAGGGTGGCTACATTGAAATAAATAAAATATATTTTGATTTGTTTAACACTTTTTTTCATCCTACATGATTTCATGTGTGTTATTTCATAGTTGTGATGTATTCTGTATTATTCTACAATGTAGAAAATAGTACAAATAAAGAACAACCCTTGAATGAGTCGTCAACTTTTGACTGGTACTGTGCATTTGATAAAAGTAGAGTCCATGTTCCCTCTAATGTTTGTTTTTTTTACAGTGAACACTGAGGCTGTACTGTTACAGTTTTAGGCAGTAGCCAATGGGCTATTGTGGCTATTTGAGCATAATGTAGACCCACTAACAAAACCAATGGAGTAAATCCAATAACATTTTCACATGGAAATAGCTTTTGATTTCTAGGAGATAGGCTTTATGACGTGTTCATTGCATGAGACTTTTTTACATTAAAAAAAAAACATTTTTACTTGGTCTGTAACACAATGAGCCAAATAGGTGACTGTAAATTGCATTGTATTGTGCTGTATGATGCAAGAAACCCCTTTACAAAATAAAAGTAATTATTACCATACAGAGAATTAGACGATGTAGGCTACCCCTCTGCAATTATGTTAGCACAGCTGAAAACTGTTCTGATTAGAGAAGCAAGAAAGCGGGCCTTCTTAAGACTAGTTGGGTATCTGGAGCATCAGCATTTGTGGGTTCGATTACAGGCTCCAAATGGCCAGAAACAAATAACTTTCTTCTGAAACTCGTCAGCCTATTCTTGTTCTGAGAATGAAGGCAGTTCCATGTGAGAAAAACACATTTTGATTTACTTTCAATTCCCTCTGCTGTGTTGTAGTGACATAAGCCATCTTTCCTGAAACAAGTCACATTTGGATAATGTTTGATTAAAAAGTATGGCAACAACAGAGGACAAACATTGGTACACAGTAACACCATACCGAAACCAGGCGTGCGCAAATTGATTTTGTCCCCCCACACCAAATGCGATCACGACACGCACGTTGAAATATCAAAACATACTCTCTACCAATTATATTAATTTGGGTATGGGTACAGGTTTAAAAGCATTAAACATGTATGTACATTTAGCTAGCCAGCTTATTTGTTCTATTTAGCTAACTTGCTGTTGCTAGCTAATTTGGCCTGGGATATAAATGTTATTTTACCTGAAATGCACAAGGTCCTCTACTATTAACTACTATCTTCTATTAATCCACATATAAAACAGTCAACACAGAGCGCCTATTTTTGCAAAGCTCGCATTGGTGTGGTCAGCATGTAAGGGTTTAATAATTTACATGATCAAGTATTCACTGCAGTGACTGGAAGGAGTAGGAGGCTAATTTAAAACAACTTCAGTCTGTGCTCAAATCCTCAACTCCGTGGATGAAATTATCCACGGAGTTGAGGTACTTGGCTACAGTGCGCATAACCAAGCCGCAAATTACCTGAAAAATGAAAGCAGGCACGTTTTCTTTTTAAGTGCTTCTAAACAATAATGTCCTGTTATTCCCAACTATTGAAGGTGACATTCTAGAATATATCATGTGATTTCCTGGCCAACATCAGCACTTCATCTATATTGTATCAAGTCACATAACACTGCCGGCACCGTTTAAGAGCATAACAGGCCACCACTTCCTGACCAAGGAGCATCAGATCTAACATAGCATACTGCAGTTACCGCATTTATGACAGAATTCCATCAGAAAACGTGACACTCACCCTCAACGAGTAGACAAGATCCTAAAGAGAACACATCAATTTCAGAGAAGCCATTCGGTAAAGGGTGGGAAGACACCATCTTGAATGCGATTTTTCATACAAATAAAGTGCAAATATCCCTGACCTACTTACTCGTTACTGTCCGCTCGCTTAAAGATGTGCCTCTAACCTAACGGAACTCGCTTCTAACGGAGCATTTCACGTGAAAAAGCATGCACGTAATTATGTAAAGCTCTCTCTCTCTTGCACCAATCGGCATAAGAATGTCTTACTGAACACTAATCGCTGCCCCCTACCACGTATCTACACACCGCTACTCTAAAGCGCTGAATTTGTTGTACACAATAAGCCTTTGTGTCTGTGTGCGACCACCGTCTGGAGAAGGATGCCTGTGATGTCAAATGCACGCGTTTGGTCTACAGTCAACAGGTGTCCAGCTCATTGAAAGGATGTACAGCACCTAGCCATATAGCCTACATCCATTAATTAATGCTTATTGTAGGCTAATGAAGAGCTTGCATGGCAGTAATATATTATAGAGCACCATTTACAGCCCTATAGGCTACATTACATGTATAGGCCTATAAACAGTATAACATGAAGGCCTGAAGATCATCTACAATATCAGCTGCTGTCAGTTTGCCTTCTTCAAAGTCAGCCAGTGATAAAAGAGTACACTTTTCATTGGATGAGTATCTTCTTAGTTATAAACATAATAAACATGCATATTCTCGAGTGGTGCAGCGGGGTCGTGGGCATTGCATCTCAGTGTTAGAGCGTCACAACAAACACCCTGGTTCATATCCAGGCTGTATCACAACTGGCTGTGATTGGGAGTCCCATAGGGTGGTGCACAATTGGCCCAGCATTGTCTGGGTTTGGCCGGTGTAGGCTGTCATTGTAAATAGGAATTTGTTCTTAACTTACTTGCCTAGTTAAATAAAGGATAAATACAAAATTACATAATTCAAGTTGTGAGATCTATATTAATAACTATAATGAGTAAACAAATCTAATTGCAAGTCAACCCTGTAAACATTGCTATAGTTCTGTAATACAAAAAGATGCTCTGTTGAACAATCATAAAGACTAGAGGGTTTCTGACAAAGTCGTGAGAGATACAAAAGCCAACACTTGGCATAAATTATACTATCTATACTTTAGTGGAGCATGCTATAATTGCAACATCCCAATTGGCAACTTTTCGTACCATAGGGTTAGAGGGGAGAATGAGAGTCATATTGCCTGGCTACAAATCTGGATTATGGGAAACCATGGGAAATGTAATTGAAAACATGACTTTTTTTTATGTGCAAATTCATATGACGATGCAAATCATCATTACTAAATGAGGTCATTGGGGATTCTGTAATGTTTTGCATATTGCATATTTTAATAAACAGATTCAGATACGTGTGCTTTCAGTTTCTGTTTTGGTCTGTGACCAAAATAAATACATGTTTCAACACATGTTTATGCAGATCTGAGGCTATGAAATATTTGTCTTTTTAATGTGATAAAAACTAGGCTATGTATTTTAGTTATCTGTCCTGTATGAGTCTCTAACATGACTTGTCTGATACAGATTTGTGTTATTATAAACTGACCTGTTTATAACGTAGCTCTTAGTTGTCTCTGATATGAAGCCAAGCACACACTGTCTGTCCTTGGCTGACCTCAATACGGCGGGCTTTAGGGGACAGGGGAATTGTCATCTGTACATGGGCTTTTTGGCCTTCAAGAAAAACATATTTCTCACTAAAAAATAAATACAAAATATAAATATTTTTTCAGTAATTATATCTGACCCACACAGTACAATTTATTTCCAACATTTTACTTTGTCAATATCTCTAATTTCAATATTTTTTACCTATGCAAGTTTGTTGGGGAAACATGTTGATAACCTTTCAATATTTTCAATTTCTTAAAAAATATATATGCCAAATGTCTCTGGACTGTAAATTGTATCTGCCAAAAATATGCCCCATGAGAATATAATTTAAGATGATTTGAGAGGGTTTAGTCAGTCAATGAAGGTTAGAAACTGTATATTTAGAGAGAACATGAGTGCGCACACACATGTACACACACAGACTACAGCCAGGGAGACAGGTAAACACACAACTTCACACAGCAAAAAGACAGACTCACTCACACACGATAGAAAGACAGACTGATATACAGGCAGACACACACGCGTGCGCGCGTATGTACACACACAGCCTTTTCAGTTTATTTCTTTGTCATCCAACACCAAAAAATGTAAGATCAGAATAGCTGTAGAACAGCAATGACACCCATGGCCTAGAGTATATATCACCATGGCAATGCTGATTGAAATGGTGATTGTACGTGTCTTTTTCCATGATTTGTTGCTTCTCATTCATACATACAGTAGCAATAGTTGAACCATAGGTGCAGGAGTAGTCTGTCACTCTTGATAGACTTTCTACAGAAATACATTTTACAGATATTACAGGCTCTCGTATAACACCCTACCCACTGGGTATAAACTGGTTGAGTCAATGTTGTTTCAATGTTATTTGTCAACGTATTGTGGAACGTGGAATCTACATGTAAAGATATTAGATATGTAAAAAGACATCAACTTTTGTTTTGATGGTGACATTTAAACCACAGGATTATGTCATCATGTTAAAATGGCACTCCAATCTCCTTTGTAACTAGTTTAACAATGTCAGAACTTCAACGTTATGTTTTTTATTTTACTAGGCAAGTCAGTTAAGAACAAATTCTTATATTCAATGATGGCCTAGGAACAATGGGTTAACTGCCTGTTCAGCGGCAGAACAACAGATTTGTATCTTGACACACTCAGGGATTTGAACTTGCAACCTTTCAGTTACTAGTCCAACACTCTAACCACTAGGCTGGAAAGGCAGGAAGGCAGGAAAAACTATAGGCTGGACAGCACCTCCTACTGGCAAGTTGATCTCCTGTAGGTTAGTTGGTTAAGCATGGCACTTAGTGGGTACGATTCTTGGGACCACCCGCATGTACAATGTATGAACCCATGACTATAAGTCGCGATGGATAAAAGTGTCTGCTAAATGGCATATCAAATCTATCTACAGTGATCCAATTCCGGGGCCCATGCAGGGTTTTGACCAAGCATTTATCACTGACTATTACCAATGGGCTATTGTGAGATTGTTGATTGTTGAGGGATCTCCACTTTAAAACTAAATAGTATTTTTCATAAGTCGTTCCAAAGGGTAGTTTTAATAGAGCTAATGAAATGCAATCAAACTTTATCAATGTAATCATATTTCATCAATAATACTAGAAAAAATGGTTCCAAAGGGGTTCTTTGGCTGTTCCCATAGGAGCACCCTTTTTGGTTCCATGTAGAACCCTTTTGGGTTGCAATGTAGAACTCTCTGTGGAGAACTCCCTACTGTACATGGAACGTAAAAGGGCTCTTCAAAGGATTCTCTTATGGGGACAGCCGAAGAACAATTTTAGGTTTTAGAAAAAAGGGGGCTAGTGTTGTAGGATTTCAAGCTTTGATTGATTTCACATTTGATTCCAGTTTGTTGACAAGTTAATAATTGATTATTTGGGATCGGTGTCCCATCCACGGGATGGGTGGGCTAACGTAGGCTAATGCGATTAGCATGAGGTTGTAAGTAATAAGAACATTTCCCAGGACATAGACATATCTGATATTGGCAAAAAGCTTAAATTCTTGTTAATCTAACTGCACTGTCCAATTTATAGTAGCTATTACAGTGAAAAAATACCATTCTATTGTTTGAGGAGAGTGCACAGTTTTGAACATGAAAAGTTATTAATAAACATATTAGGCACATTTTGGCAGTCTTAATACAACATCTTGAACAGAAATGCATTGGTTCATTTGGATCAGTCAAAAACTTTTCACATACACCGCTGCCATCTAGTGTTCAAAATCTAAATTGCAGCTGGCCTGGAATAATACATTATGGCCTTTCTCTTGCATTTCAAAGATGATGATGATACGACAAAAATAAAAAAATACATCAGGTTTTTTTTCTTTGTATTATCTTTTACCAGATCTATTGTGTTATATTCTCCTACATTCCTTTCACATTTCCACAAACTTCAAAGTGTTTATTTTCAAATGGTACCATGAATATGCATCCTACAGGCAGTTAGATTTAGGGATGTCATTTTATGCGAAAATATTAAAAAAGGGGAGGATCCTAAAAAAAGGAACTCTAAATTAAAGAATAGGACTAAGCCAGTGGCATAGATGGAACAATCCAAGCAGAATATACATTTGCATTTGGAAAGTATTCAGACCCCTTCCTTTTTCCACATTTTGTTACTTTACAGCCTTATTCTAAAATTGATTAAATAAATTGTCCTCATCAATCTACACACAATATCCTATAATGACAAAATTAAAACAGGTTTTTAGAAATGTTTGCAAATGTATAAAAAAATAAATAAACAGATACCTTTTTTTACATACGTTTTCAGGCCCTTTGCTATGAGACTCGAAAATTGAGCTCAGGTGCATCCTGTTTCCATTGATCACCCTTGAGATATTTCTACAACTTGATTGGAGTCCATCTGTGGTAAATTCAATTGATTGGACATAGGGCTGGGCTATATTTGAAAAAAAAGATTGACGGTAATTTTATGTTTTTTAATAATAAAAGTTCTAAATTTGCTTTGAGTAGGGCGTGACCCTAGGGTGCAAACACATACATTCTAAGTGATTTGAATGGGTCTTTCTCCATTCTAATTGTTTAATACTGTTCAATTCAACTTCAACCCCCAAAAAGTTATCATTTTCATAAGTGTCTGCATTTGAGATAATTTCCACACCGCCACATAGGGCTGCATGATCTGGGCAAGTAATCTGGGCCATATTTTTAACCAAATGTTGCAATTTGACTTGCGTTAACACTTGAGTTAACTGTTGGAATCATGGGAATAGAATGTCTTTCCACTCCTCTCCTCTTTTGACCTCACCCTCTCACCTTCCCCCCCTACTCACAAGGCAGGCAATACGCTCGACCTCATCTTTACTAGATGCTGTTCTTCCACTAACCTCATTGCAACTCCCCTCCAAGTCTCTGACCACTACCTTGTATCCTTTTCCCTCTCGCTCTCATCCAACACTTCCCACACTGCCCCTACTCGGATGGTATCGCGCCGTCCCAACCTTCGCTCTCTCTCCCCCGCTACTCTCTCCTCTTCCATCCTATCATCTCTTCCCTCTGCTCAAACCTTCTCCAACCTATCTCCTGATTCTGTCTCCTCAACTCTCCTCTCCTCCCTTTCTGCATCCTTTGACTCTCTATGTCCCCTATCCTCCAGGCCGGCTCGGTCCTCCCCTCCCGCTCCGTGGCTCGACGACTCATTGCGAGCTCACAGAACAGGGCTCCGGGCAGCCGAGCGGAAATGGAGGAAAACTCGCCTCCCTGCGGACCTGGCATCCTTTCACTCCCTCCTCTCTACATTTTCCTCCTCTGTCTCTGCTGCTAAAGCCACTTTCTACCACTCTAAATTCCAAGCATCTGCCTCTAACCCTAGGAAGCTCTTTGCCACCTTCTCCTCCCTCCTGAATCCTCCTCCCCCTCCCCTCAACCATTTTGAAAAGAAGGTCGACGACATCCAATCCTCGTTTGCTAAGTCAAACGACACCGCTGGTTCTGCTCACACTGCCCTACCCTGTGCTCTGACCTCTTTCTCCCCTCTCTCTCCAGATGAAATCTCGCGTCTTGTGACGGCCGGCCGCCCAACAACCTGCCCGCTACAGACCAGTATCCCTTCTTTCTTTTCTCTCCAAAACTCTTGAACGTGCCGTCCTTGGCCAGCTCTCCCGCTATCTCTCTCAGAATGACCTTCTTGATCCAAATCAGTCAGGTTTCAAGACTAGTCATTCAACTGAGACTGCTCTTCTCTGTATCACGGAGGCGCTCCGCACTGCTAAAGCTAACTCTCTCTCCTCTGCTCTCATCCTTCTAGACCTATCGGCTGCCTTCGATACTGTGAACCATCAGATCCTCCTCTCCACCCTCTCCGAGTTGGGCATCTCCGGCGCGGCCCACGCTTGGATTGCGTCCTACCTGACAGGTCGCTCCTACCAGGTGGCGTGGCGAGAATCGGTCTCCTCACCACGCGCTCTCACCACTGGTGTCCCCCAGGGCTCTGTTCTAGGCCCTCTCCTATTCTCGCTATACACCAAGTCACTTGGCTCTGTCATAACCTCACATGGTCTCTCCTATCATTGCTATGCAGACGACACACAATTAATCTTCTCCTTTCCCCCTTCTGATGACCAGGTGGCGAATCGCATCTCTGCATGTCTGGCAGACATATCAGTGTGGATGACGGATCACCACCTCAAGCTGAACCTCGGCAAGACGGAGCTGCTCTTCCTCCCGGGAAGGACTGCCCGTTCCATGATCTCGCCATCACGGTTGACAACTCCATTGTGTCCTCCTCCCAGAGCGCTAAGAACCTTGGCGTGATCCTGGACAACACCCTGTCGTTCTCAACTAACATCAAGGCGGTGGCCCGTTCCTGTAGGTTCATGCTCTACAACATCCGCAGAGTACGACCCTGCCTCACACAGGAAGCAGCGCAGGTCCTAATCCAGGCACTTGTCATCTCCCGTCTGGATTACTGCAACTCACTGTTGGCTGGGCTCCCTGCCTGTGCCATTAAACCCCTACAACTCATCCAGAACGCCGCAGCCCGTCTGGTGTTCAACCTTCCCAAGTTCTCTCACGTCACCCCGCTCCTCCGCTCTCTCCACTGGCTTCCAGTTGAAGCTCGCATCCGCTACAAGACCATGGTGCTTGCCTACGGAGCTGTGAGGGGAACGGCACCTCAGTACCTCCAGGCTCTGATCAGGCCCTACACCCAAACAAGGGCACTGCGTTCATCCACCTCTGGCCTGCTCGCCTCCCTACCATTGAGGATGTACAGTTCCCGCTCAGCCCAGTCAAAACTGTTCGCTGCTCTGGCCCCCCAATGGTGGAACAAACTCCCTCACGACGCCAGGACAGCGGAGTCAATCACCACCTTCCGGAGACACCTGAAACCCCACCTCTTTAAGGAATACCTAGGATAGGATAAAGTAATCCTTCTCACCCCCCCCCCCCTTAAAAGATTTAGATGCACTATTGTAAAGTGGCTGTTCCACTGGATGTCATAAGGTGAATGCACCAATTTGTAAGTCGCTCTGGATAAGAGCGTCTGCTAAATGACTTAAATGTAAATGTAAATGTAAATGTACCTCTTTAATTAAGAAGACACTGTTGGACAAACAACATGCTGATTTTGGTCTACACAATCCCTAATTACGCTTGCTCTTACTCAGTACATTTATTAGCTAGCCACCTAAAGACTCACAGGCCATGAGAAACAAGATTCTCTGGTCTGATGAAACAAAGATTTATCTCTTTGGCCTCCAGTGTCAAGTCTAGAGGAAACCTGGCATCATCCCTACGGTGAAGCATGGTGGTGGCAGCATCTTACTTTGGATGTTTTTCAGCGGACAACGACAGGAGAATGACCCTAATTACATAGCCAAGACAACACAGGAGTGGCTTCGGGACAGGTCTCTGAATGTCCTTGAGTGGTCCAGCCAGCTCCCGGTCAAACATCTCTGGAGAGACCTGAAAATAGCTGTGCAGCGACGCTCCCCATTCAACCTGACAGTGCTTAAGAGGATCTGCAGAGAAAATTGGGAGAAACTCTGCAAATACTTGTGTGCCAAGCTTGTAGCCTCATACCCAAGAAGACTCAAGGCTGTAATCACTGCCAAAGGTTCTTCAACAAAGTACTGAGTAACGGGTCTGAATAATTATATAAATATCATATACGTTTTATTTTTTAATAAATGTGCAAACATTTTGTCTTTGTCATTATGGGGTATTGTGTTTAGATTGATGATGGGGGAAAAATACATTCTAAAATAAGGCTGTAAAGTAACAACATTTGAAAAAAGTCAAGGGGTCTGAATACTATACGAATGCACTGTCCAGCTTTTTTTATGTAGATTTTTGGCTTTGGAGAAGACCAAACACAATTAAAATGAGTAAAACATCCATGGCCACATTTTGGTGTACTGTAACTATACATTCTCGTATGTAATCATAGAAAATGTGCATTTTGAAGAAGGTCACAGGTTTGTAGAGATCTTCACAATTGCTTTAATAGTCTGTGCAGAATCTTGATCAGCATTGATCATTTGCACCATGTACTTTTTTATTAATGCAATCTTAACGGCAATTCAAGTCATTTGGTTGTGCTATTAGCCTATTGCAAGGGTCTGAGTGGGTCATCATAAATACTATATCCAAACTCTGACAGGAAACATCTGGTGGGGAGTGGGTCGCCAACCTGAGAATTGCTGACATCAGTGTCCTAGTCACCAATATTCTGCCATTGTGCCCTTGAACAAGTAATTTAACCCCTAAACTGCTCCAGGGGTGCTGAACTGTATGGATATTTGCTTTCTCAAATTCAAAATCCACTTAAAGTATTCTCAGATTCTCTTTTCTTCCATTCATTCCTAGCAATGTTACTTTAACCCACATATAAACATTGCATGCTTAAGCTTTTAGTATAACACTGTTCATTTAAATTACTCTGATTGAAATACTGAATTGGTAATTGAGTATGTATTCACATACCAAAGGACATTTCCTGAATGCACATGTGAAAATGAATGCATTGAATCTCTGGAGCTCAAAGCTGACAAAGCAGTCCCGTTGGATCCGGCATTTATGCTGTATTTGGGCCACCTTGTGGCAAAACCAACGCAGCCCTACAACAGATTAGCAGTCACGGCAGGGCTTAAATGAACACACTGTTTTTGTGGGGGAGAAAAAAAATAAACATCAGTGGATTATGACAAATTCGGAAGTATTTTCGGTGATAATAAATAGGGACATCTCTGCGGATTCCGGGATGCAATACGCATCCAGATGAAAAGAACTACAGTCCTTTCGCTAATCCTTGTCTATCCTTTTTATCTTGGGACTCATAGCTCTGATCACTATGGGACAGCGAAGCGGTGGGACAAAGCCCACCAAAGGATGATATTCCGGTAAATTAGATATTCAGATCTCTTTGGCTTCAGTGGGCGCTGACTGGATGCATGCAGACTAGCTGTGCAGTCTGCAGATAAATGTGGGCCAAAATGGTCTTTGTGTTCTTCCTGGGACTCTACCTGGCGACAGGTGCGTTTCCCTCCTCGGTGAGTGCGTGCCCGTCACAGTGCAGCTGTTTTTTTCATAACCTAAGTGATGGATCTAAGGCCAGGTGAGTAGAAGAAATGAATGACAACGCCAAACAGATGATCGCTTTATGCTCACGATGTATTTGTTTGCGCACTCATGTGCACATGCATTCTCTCTAATTGAAGATACTTTTCTCCCGTGATCACATATGTTTTCCGCAAACTGTGCCATCAGCACGTGGACAAATTCAATTAGGGGAGTGCATGATGTCCAATTGTATTTAATGTAGGATTATCTTGTGATGGCAGGTCGACCAACTCTCCATCTCTGACAATCTCTCGGAGTTGAGTTGTTCGTGGGAGTTTTATTGATTGCCTATAATTATGATGCAAATAATTATAATATTAATGGACATATAGCCAATATAAATTAATTTATGAATTTCACATAAATAATTCACAGCAATATTTTTCTTTTTCTTTTTAAACAAAATTACAGGTCAAATAATAATCACTTTGTTTCTTTCCTCACACATTTTGATTGAAATAATATAACCCTAAATTAAACACATCCCGTTATGTTTCCTCAGGAGTGTCATTTGCAACGACCCTGAGATCTCCCTTGTGCCTTCCAATTTCCCCGTGGACACGTCCAAGCTGCGTATCGAGAAAACAGCCATCCAACGGATCCCAAGTGAAGCCTTCAACTACCTCCGAAATCTGGAGTTCCTTTGGATGTCCTTTAACGTGCTGTCCGCTCTCAACTCGGACAGTTTCCGTGGGCTGCTAGATCTGGAGGAGCTGAGACTGGATGGGAATGCCCTCACTTCGTTCCCCTGGGAGTCTCTTATGGATATGTCCAGCCTCAGGCTGCTGGACTTGCACAACAACCGGTTGACCTCAGTTCCCGCAGACGCCACAATGTATATAAAAAACCTGACCTACCTGGATCTGTCCAGCAACAACCTTCTGACTGTCCCGGCCGAGGTGCTAGCCACTTGGCTAACAGTTAAATCTTTGCATGGCCCAGATAGCTCCAAAATGATACTTGGTAAGGCAAAGCGATTTTTACCTTTTATTTTTCCTTCTATTTATCTAACCTAATTAAATAGGTGATCACATGTACCATTGAGGTACAATCTCATTTACAAGTGAGATGTGTCTAGAAGGCAGCTCTAATATAAAGCCACGGGACATCAGTGCCCTATTACTTTTTAATAACACCTTGTAATTAAGCATTTTGTTTAATAACTAGCGAGTTATTCCCACATTTATTCACAATTTTAAGTATTTAATAATGATTAATAAGATAATTCAAATGACGTTTAATATAGGTCCTTGTAAACCATTTAATAATCATCATAGTTAAGTCTTTGCATGGCCTAATGTAAAGTGAGGCCTATTTATTAATACTTTATAAATGTTTTGGCCGCTAGAGTTGATGTCTGCGCCAGTGTTGAACATTATGGCTGTAAGTTGCTTTGGATAAAAGTGTCTGCTAAATGGCATATATTATATGATCTAATTAGCATAATACAAATATTCCCATCAAAACCTGTCTGTTTAAGCTATAGATATGTTTTTTTGCATGGGCTGTGTCTCAATCCACCGCATCTGCCGATGTCGGCCTTCCACATCTGCGGTGGAAGGTGGCAGAGATACAGCTGTGTTAGTCAGACCACGAGACTTCCCAAAAATCGTTCTCCTCACAAAAACGTCTGTAGAGTTGGAACGGATTTACGACCCCTAGAAGCATCACAGGACTTGTCGGAAGTAAGAACAGCCGATGTGCCAACTTCTGTCTATAGCGTCCGAGCAGTTTGGCCTACACACTAATATGATGGAAAGATTTGACTCTCACGAACACTATGGTGTTCTCTGTTTTGCTCTATACCCGCCAAAAGTGTCACGGGACTCATCTGAAGGTAACCCGGTACCAGGCTGAAAAACACATGGAAGTGAATAGGAAGGTATACAGATCACTCCACTCTAACAACAATATATTCTGAGCTTTCTTATGTCTCTCAGATATAGGACAGACAATTCAAAACATACTTCCTTTTGATACATTTCTTGACTGTTTTTCCATGTGTGAATCTGTTATTCAATGCGTTTCTATAGGCTAATAGCAGTAAGGTCAAATTCAACTGTATGTATGTATGTATGTATGTATGTATGTATGTATGTATGTATGTATGTATGTATGTATGTATGTATGTATGTATGTATGTATGTATGTATGTATGTATGTATGTATGTATGTGTGTGTGTGTGTGTGTGTGTGTGTGTGTGTGTGTGTGTGTGTGTGTGTGTGTGTGTGTGTGTGTATATTGAATACTTACAGGGATCCTAAAATGTAAAATCAATTATCAATATTCACCTAAAATGCCATACCCAAATCTAAATGCATGTAGCTCAGGACCTGAAGCAAGAATATGCATATTTTTGATATCATATGAAAGGAAACACTTTGAGGTTTGTGGAAATGTGACATTAATGTAGGAGAATATAACACATTAGATCTGGTAAACGATAATACAAAAAAAGTGTTTTATATATATTTTTTCCATGATCTTTGAAATGCAAGAGAGAGGCCATAATATAACATTGCAGTTTAAGCTAAATGTAGATTTTGTCCACTAGATGTGCAGCAGTCTGTATGCAAAGTTTCAGATTGATTCAGTAAAGCATTGGACAATATTTTGTATCAAGTCTGCCCAAATGTGCTGAATTGGTCAATTGATACATTTAAGTACATAACTATAGAGAACATACAGAAAGTATATGGTAATACAAAATGTAAGTTTACACACTCCCAGGAATGTCCTATATGATGGATCATTAGCTTAAACACTAACTTTCACACATCTAGATGGTGGGGTGGGTGTGGCGCTACAGACAAGCAGGGGTTCAAACTGTAGAATCAAGCAAAACTATGCTACATTTTATCTCTGGCACCCTCAGGATGACAAATCAGAGCAAGATTACTGAATGAAAGTACATTCAGATGTGAATTTGTTGCCTTTTAACCTGGAATTAAAATAGATTTTTGAGGGGGTTTGTCTAATTTGATTAACACAACATGCCTACCACTTTGAAGATGCAACATATTTGTTCTTGTGAAACAAAACAGAAATAAGACAAAAAAAACTAAACTTGGGCGTGCATAATTATTGACCGCCCAAAGTCAGTACTTTGTAGAGCCACCTTTTGCAGCAAATACAGCTGCAAGTCTCGTGGGGTATGTCTCAATAAGTTTGGCATATCTAACCACTGGGATTTTTGCATATTCTTCAATGCAAAAATCCAGGTCTTTCAAGTTGGATGGGTTCCGCTGGTGTACAGCAATCTTTAAGTCATACCACAGATTCTCAATTGGATTGAGGTCTGACTTTGACTAGGCCATTCCAAGACATTTAAATGTTTCCCCTTAAACCTCTCGAGTGTTGCTTTAGCAGTATGCTTAGGGTCATTGTCCTGCTGGAAGGTGAACCTTTGTCCCAGTCTCAAATCTCTGGAAGACTGAAATAGGTTTCCATCAAGAATTTCTCTGTACTTAGCGCCATCCATCATTCCTTCAATTCTGACCAGTTTCCCAGTCCCTGCCGAAAACATCCCCACAGCTTGATGCTGCCACCACTATGCTTCACTGTGGGGATGATTTTCTTGGGGTGATGAGAGGTGTTGGGTTTGCGCCAGAAATAGTGTTCTCCTTGATGGGCAAAAAGCTAAATTATAGTCTCATCTGACTGACCTTGTTCCATATGTTTGGGAAGTCTCCCAGATGCCTTTTGCTGAACACCAAATGTGTTGCTTATTTTTTTCTTTAAAGCAATGGCTTTTTTTCTGGCCAGTCTTCCGTAAATACCAGCTGTGTGGAGTGTACGGCTCAAAGTGGTCCTGTGGACAGATACTCCAATCTTCACTTTGCAGCTCCTTCAGGGTTATCTTTGGCCTCTCTGATTAATGCCCTCCTTGCCTGGTCTGTGAGTTTTGGTGGGCGGCCCTCTCTTGGCAGGTTTGTTGTGGTGCCATATTCTTTCCACTTTTTTATAATGGATTTAATGGTGCTCAGTGGGATGTTCAAAGTTATGTATATATTTTTATAACCCATCTGTACTTCTCCACAACTTTGTCCCTGACCTTTTTGGAGAGCTCCTTGGTCTTCATGGTGCCCTTTGCTGGTGGTGTCCCTTGCTTAGTGGTGTTGCAGATTTTGGGGCCTTTCTGAACCGGTGTATATATATATACTGAGATCATATGACAGATCATGTGACACTTAGATTGCACACTTTATTTAACAAATTATGTGACTTCTGAAGGTTGCACCAGATCTTATTTAGTGGCTTCATAGCAAAGGTGGTGAATACATATGCACGCACCACTTTTACTTCTTTTTTTTAGCATTTTTAAACAAGTTATTTTTTTCATTTCACTTCACCAATTTGGACTATTTTGTGTATGTTCATTACATGAAATCCAAATAAAAATAATTTTAAATGACAGGTTGTAATGCAACACATTAGGAAAAATGCCAAGGGGGATGAATACTTTTGCAAGGCACTGTACATATCACACTGTTACAACAGCATAAATGTTTTGGATTAAAATGTTGACTATATTTTCGAAAACATCCTCTGTATTATGTGCTTGCTGTTGTCCCCCATGATGATATCTCAGACACCACTCACCCAATTTTGATGATGCGTCTTGCCATAGAGAGCCATCATTTACCAAATTACACTGATTGACCCAAGTGGAGCGCTATAGTAATCAATAGTAATCCAAACTTTGAACAAGCATCTCTCCTGACCTGTTTGAGCTTGACTTGTTGTCTCTAATTGGCCCAAGGAGGGACGCTGCATAATTTGTGGGGGATGACATGTTTGCTGTTGCCTTGTTTAACCATTGATATGTTCTAGGGGCTATTTTGTGACCTTAACCCTAAGAGTCTAAGCCTCTAGATGGTGATATCTACTACGCTAATATATTTTTGAAAAATGTAATATGGTATCTGGCGGTATCAAAAAAATATAAAACAATTACCTGATGAAACATTGCATTGGGTCTTACTGCTATTAGCCCATAGAAGCACATTGAATTACATATTCATACATGGCAAAAAAAGATAGTCCAAAAATAAATTGCTCAAACCATGCGAATCTCAGCTTTCGATAGTGGGGTCCAAATAGTTTCTAGCTCAAACTGTTTGGACTTTACATATGTTTTTGTGAGAAGACCTTTAGTGAGAAGACCATATGTTTTCCTGAGAAGACCGGTGCGAATGGCCGACACCGGCGATGCAGTGGATTGAGACAGAACCGTAAATGGTTTATAAGGACCTGCATTGATCAACTTATTAATTAATGAACTTATTTACCTAAGGTCGATGTCCGAGGCCCCATCTCTGTCGTACTTCTGCATCTGCTGTGAAAGCTGACGGAGTTAGAGCGATGTTTGTCAGACCATGAGACATCCCGAAAATCGGTACTCTCACAAAATCATCTGTAGCTTCCGAACAGTATGGCCTACAAGCTATGATGATCCCTCTTTGGAAATATGAATTTCTCACGAACACGTACATGTCTTGGGACTTGTCAAGTTGGTACAGCCTATCTGCAAACTTCTGTCTGTAGCGTCCGAACAGTTTAGGCTACACAAGAACATGAAATATCTGTGTAAAGGTGAGATGAACACGTACATGTCTGTTGTTTTACAATACTAGTCTGAAGGTCCACCGGTACCATTTGACAAAAATAAGAGGTTAAATATATGTAAATAAAAATATATAAAAAAACTTTTCCTGATATCTCTCAGATATAGGACAGACACTTCAGAACAAATTTCATTTAAATTGGTTTTGGGGAGGGGACTGTTGTTCCATGTAGTGAATGTGTTATGCAATGCGTGCTAATAGCAGAAAGGCCAAATACATATTTTTCATCAAATAATAATTATATATTTTTTTGATACTTAAAGGGGTCCTAAAATGCCATATAGCTTAGTAGAGAAGAATGTGTGATGTGTTCCAAAAGCATCTGGAAAAGCCAACATGATCTGAGTATTGTGGGATCACTGCCTTAATCCCAATTTAACCATTGTCAGCATCACCACCACCACCACCGTCATTGTAGTTTAGTGTAGCATGTAAGTAATCCTCACACAGACATCCACAGGGCTGTAGCCGCACAGGAAAGCTGTGTATCCAGACAGACAATCTCACAATGTGAAAGTGACCAGGGCCAGGAGTTTTTCCTGACCACGTGACCTGACCAGGAAAAACTGTGGGCCCTTCTTATAACATTTCCTCCACTAGTAACTCTTATGCTTTCCCCTCTTCTCTGACCTCACCAAACCCCATTAGCGTCCTTTTTATTTTACTCATCACAGAATTCAAAGTTCAATTGTATTCTGACATGTGAATGAATCAGTTGAACTTCAACCATCCAGGTCTCCATGACAACTCCTGGGTGTGTGACTGCCGCCTGTACGACCTGATCCAGTTCCAGAAGTCGCCAACGCTCTTCGTGGCATTAATCGACACGCGCCTCCGCTGCTCCGCCCCCGAGAGCCTGTCAGGTGTTCTGTTCAGCGACGCCGAGGTGCGGAGGTGCCAGGCGCCGCGCATTCACACAGCAGTGGCGCGAGTCCGCAGCGCCTTGGGAAACAATGTGCTTCTGCGCTGCGGGACCATCGGCATTCCCAGTCCTGATCTGGCCTGGCGGAGGGCAGATGGGAAAGCCCTGAATGGGACAGGTAGGTCAGCAAGGGATTTGTGTACGTGTGTGTGTTTGAGGTGTGTTTATGTGTGTGTTTACGCTTCTTTTTCTCTGCGCTCTATTCAATCTATATCACTGAAGCATTACAGATTGCGCACTAGAAATCGTAAATGTAATTTCTGATTGAGCCGACATACAGTATGCAGCGTTTATCTCCACTAACACGGGAACACTGTCTTTAAATTGAAATCACAATGTGTAACGCTAATTGTCTACGATACCGATTGAATAGAGCCTTCTCTCTCTGAGTCTGGACACGTGTGTGTGAGTTTGCACTCGTGCCTGGTTAATTAAGACACTTTCATTCAGTTTGCCCTGTAGCGTTAACCTCTTGCTCCTACCTGACACGCAGGCGTCCCATCTAGACATCTGGAAATGCAAATGCGCTACGCTAAATGCTAATAGCACTCGTTAAAACTCAAACGTTCATTAAAATACACATGCAGGGTATTGAATTAAAGCTACACTCGTTGTGAATCATTTACATTACATTTAAGTCATTTAGCAGACGCTCTTATCCAGAGCGACTTACAAATTGGTGCATTCACCTTATGACATCCAGTGGAACAGCCACTTTACAATAGTGCATCTAAATCTTTTAAGGGGGGGGGGTGAGAAGGATTACTTTATCCTATCCTAGGTATTCCTTAAAGAGGTGGGGTTTCAGGTGTCTCCGGAAGGTGGTGATTGACTCCGCTGTCCTGGCGTCGTGAGGGAGTGTGTTCCACCATTGGGGAGCCAGAGCAGCGAACAGTTTTGACTGGGCTGAGCGGGAACTGTACTTCCTCAGTGGTAGGGAGGCAAGCAGGCCAGAGGTGGATGAACGCAGTGCCCTTGTTTGGGTGTAGGGCCTGATCAGAGCCTGGAGGTACTGAGGTGCCGTTCCCCTCACAGCTCCGTAGGCGAGCACCATGGTCTTGTAGCGGATGCGAGCTTCAACTGGAAGCCAGTGGAGAGAGCGGAGGAGCGGGGTGACGTGAGAGAACTTGGGAAGGTTGAACACCAGACGGGCTGCGGCGTTCTGGATGAGTTGTAGGGGTTTAATGGCACAGGCAGGGAGCCCAGCCAACAGCGAGTTGCAGTAATCCAGATGGGAGATGACAAGTGCCTGGATTAGGACCTGCGCCGCTTCCTGTGTGAGGCAGGGTCGTACTCTGCGGATGTTGTAGAGCATGAACCTACAGGAACGGGCCACCGCCTTGATGTTAGTTGAGAACGACAGGGTGTTGTCCAGGATCACGCCAAGGTTCTTAGCGCTCTGGGAGGAGGACACAATGGAGTTGTCAACCGTGATGGCGAGATCATGGAACGGGCAGTCCTTCCCCTGGAGGAAGAGCAGCTCCGTCTTGCCGAGGTTCAGCTTGAGGTGGTGATCCGTCATCCACACTGATATGTCTGCCAGACATGCAGAGATGCGATTCGCCACCTGGTCATCAGAAGGGGGAAAGGAGAAGATTAATTGTGTGTCGTCTGCATAGCAATGATAGGAGAGACCATGTGAGGTTATGACAGAGCCAAGTGACTTGGTGTATAGCGAGAATAGGAGAGGGCCTAGAACAGAGCCCTGGGGGACACCAGTGGTGAGAGCGCGTGGTGAGGAGACAGATTCTCGCCACGCCACCTGGTAGGAGCGACCAGTCAGGTAGGACGCAATCCAAGCGTGGGCCGCGCCGGAGATGCCCAACTCGGAGAGGGTGGAGAGGAGGATCTGATGGTTCACAGTATCGAAGGCAGCCGATAGGTCTAGAAGGATGAGAGCAGAGGAGAGAGAGTTAGCTTTAGCAGTGCGGAGCGCCTCCGTGATACAGAGAAGAGCAGTCTCAGTTGAATGACTAGTCTTGAAACCCGACTGACTTGGATCAAGAAGGTCATTCTGAGAGAGATAGCGGGAGAGCTGGCCAAGGACGGCACGTTCAAGAGTTTTGGAGAGAAAAGAAAGAAGGGATACTGGTCTGTAGTTGTTGACATCGGAGGGATCGAGTGTAGGTTTTTTCAGAAGGGGTGCAACTCTCGCTCTCTTGAAGACGGAAGGGACGTAGCCAGCGGTCAGGGATGAGTTGATGAGCGAGGTGAGGTAAGGGAGAAGGTCTCCGGAAATGGTCTGGAGAAGAGATGAGGGGATAGGGTCAAGCGGGCAGGTTGTTGGGTGGCCGGCCGTCACAAGACGCGAGATTTCATCTGGAGAGAGAGGGGAGAAAGAGGTCAGAGCACAGGGTAGGGCAGTGTGAGCAGAACCAGCGGTGTCGTTTGACTTAGCAAACGAGGATCGGATGTCGTCGACCTTCTTTTCAAAATGGTTGACGAAGTCATCTGCAGAGAGGGAGGGGGGATTCAGGAGGGAGGAGAAGGTGGCAAAGAGCTTCCTAGGGTTAGAGGCAGATGCTTGGAATTTAGAGTGGTAGAAAGTGGCTTTAGCAGCAGAGACAGAGGAGGAAAATGTAGAGAGGAGGGAGTGAAAGGATGCCAGGTCCGCAGGGAGGCGAGTTTTCCTCCATTTCCGCTCGGCTGCCCGGAGCCCTGTTCTGTGAGCTCGCAGTGAGTCGTCGAGCCACGGAGCGGGAGGGGAGGACCGAGCCGGCCTGGAGGATAGGGGACATAGAGAGTCAAAGGATGCAGAAAGGGAGGAGAGGAGGGTTGAGGAGGCAGAATCAGGAGATAGGTTGGAGAAGGTTTGAGCAGAGGGAAGAGATGATAGGATGGAAGAGGAGAGAGTAGCGGGGGAGAGAGAGCGAAGGTTGGGACGGCGCGATACCATCCGAGTCGGGGCAGTGTGGGAAGTGTTGGATGAGAGCGAGAGGGAAAAGGATACAAGGTACTGGTCGGAGACTTGGAGGGGAGTTGCAATGAGGTTAGTGAAAGAACAGCATCTAGTAAAGATGAGGTCGAGCGTATTGCCTGCCTTGTGAGTAGGGGGGGAAGGTGAGAGGGTGAGGTCAAAAGAGGAGAGGAGTGGAAAGAAGGAGGCAGAGAGGAATGAGTCAAAGGTAGACGTGGGGAGGTTAAAGTCGCCCAGAACTGTGAGAGGTGAGCCGTCCTCAGGAAAGGAGCTTATCAAGGCATCAAGCTCATTGATGAACTCTCCGAGGGGACCTGGAGGACGATAAACTCATAAGGATGTTAAGCTTGAAAGGGCTGGTAACTGTGACAGCATGGAATTCAAAGGAGGCGATAGACAGATGGGTAAGGGGAGAAAGAGAGAATGACCACTTGGGAGAGATTAAGATCCCGGTGCCACCACCCCGCTGACCAGAAGCTCTCGGGGTGTGCGAGAACACGTGGACGGACGAAGAGAGAGCAGTAGGAGTAGCAGTGTTATCTGTGGTGATCCATGTTTCCGTCAGTGCCAAGAAGTCGAGGGACTGGAGGGAGGCATAGGCTGAGATGAACTCTGCCTTGTTGGCCGCAGATCGGCAGTTCCAGAGGCTACCGGAGACCTGGAACTCCACGTGGGTCGTGCGCGCTGGGACCACCAGATTAGGGTGGCCGCGGCCACGCGGTGTGGAGCGTTTGTATGGTCTGTGCAGAGAGGAGAGAACAGGGATAGACAGACACATAGTTGACAGGCTACAGAAGAGGCTACGCTAATGCAAGGAGATTGGAATGACAAGTGGACTACACGTCTCGAATGTTCAGAAACATAAGCTTACGTAGCAAGAATCTTATTGACTAAAATGATTAAAATGATACAGTACTGCTGAAGTAGGCTAGCTGGCAGTGGCTGCGTTGTTGACTTTGTAGGCTAGCTGGCAGTGGCTGCGTTGTTGACACTACACTAATCAAGTCGTTCCGTTGAGTGTAATAGTTTCAACAGTGCTGCTATTCGGGGGCTAGCTGGCTAGCTAGCAGTGTTGATTACGTTACGTTGCGTTAAAAGAACGACAATAGCTGGCTAGCTAACCTAGAAAATCGCTGTAGACTACACAATTATCTTTGATACAAAGACGGCTATGTAGCTAGCTATGTAGCTAGCTACGATCAAACAAATCAATCCATTGTGCTGTAATGAAATGAAATGAAAATGTGATACTACCTGTGGAGCGAAGCGGAATGCGACCGGGTTGTTGAGTGCGGAAGTTCTATTCGGTAGACGTTGGCTAGCTGTTGGCTAGCTAGCAGTGTCTCCTACGTTAAGGACGACAAATAGCTGGCTAGCTAACCTCGGTAAATTAAGATAATCACTCTAAGACTACACACTCTAAACTACACAATTATCTTGGATACGAAGACAGCAAAGACAACTATGTAGCTAGCTAACACTACACTAATCAAGTCGTTCAGTTGAGTGTAATAGTTTCTACAGTGCTGCTATTCGGTAGACGGTGGACGTTTGCTAGCTGGCTAGCTGCTGGGCAGATAGCAGAGTAGACTACGTTAGGACGACGAAATACGATAATTACGCAATTATCTTTGATACAAAGGCGGCTATGTAGCTAGCTAAGAAGAAATTGCTAAGATTAGACAAATCAAACCGTTGTACTATAATGAAATGTAATGAAATGTAATGAAAAGTTATACTACCTGCGGACCGAAGTTACTCTCCTTCTAAAGAGGAAGATATCACAGTAAAACAAAAAGTAGAGGGAATCCAGGCAACAAGTCAGATTTTTAAAATGCTTTTCGGCGAAAGCATGAGAAGCTATTATCTGATAGCATGTAACACCCCAAAAGACCCGCAGGGGACGTAAACAAAATAATTAGCATAGTCGGCGCTACACAAAACGCACAAATAAAATATAAAACATTCATTACCTTTGACCATCTTCTTTGTTGGCACTCCTAGATGTCCCATAATCACTATTGGGTCTTTTTTTCGATTAAATCGGTCCATATATAGCCTAGATATCGATCTATGAAGACTGTGTGATCAACGAAAAAAAATAGCGTCTTATAAAGTAACGTCATTTTTTAAAATAAAAAAAGTTGACGATAAACTTTCACAAAACACTTCAAAATACTTTTGTAATGCAACTTTAGGTATTAGTAAACGTTAATAAGCGATCAAATTGATCACGAGGCGATGTGTATTCTATAGCTGTACATCTGGAAATAATGTCCGGGTAAATCTCAACCAAAATATCCGGTCGGAGACCTGAAGAAATGGGCTGTCTCTTCTTCGTTTGACCAAGAAACAAAGCCTAGGCAAATAACAAGACTGTTGACATCGTGTGAAAGCTGTAGGAATTGCAATCTCGGCTCCAGGTAATTTGCTTTCCCATAGACAATACATGCAATTGGCGCATTGATATATTTTCCAATTTTCAGTGATCAGATTTTCCTGCGCTTTTCGATGAAACGCACGTTCTGTTATAGTCACAGCCGTGATTTAACCAGTTTTATAAACGTCTGAGTGTTTTCTATCCACACATACTAATCATATGCATATACTATATTCCTGGCATGAGAAGCAGGGCACTGAAATGTTGCGCGATTTTTAACAGAATGTTCGAAAAAGTAGAGGGTCGACTTAAGAGGTTAATATGTTGGTAATTAAACAGAGAGCTAGAGCTATAATCTTTGTGTCAGCCCCGGGACATCTGTGGGGAGAATGCACTGTGAAAGCAACACAGCTAATAACACTGGATACTTTACTTTTAATGTAAAGGACAGGATCATTACAGAAAAAATTGGTCAATTATTGGATGTTTTCGATATTGGGGGCCATTTTTCTGGACCATGATTAAGGATGTTCCTCGACTAAAAAACACTTTCAATGGGAATCTCTCTCTTTGTATGACTTTTTGTATTATTTTATTTAAATGTTATACTCTGACTAATAGTGTGTCCATGTCACTTCTCTGGCGCTACAGTCCAGCAGGAGAACTCCAAGGAAGGCATCGTCTGGTCAATCCTCAGTGTCCCGGCCGTGTCCTACCGTGACTCAGGGAAGTATGTCTGCAAGGCCAATAACTACGCCGGCAATGCCGAGGCCGTCATCTCCCTAGTTATCTCTGAAGCACCCCCAAAACCCGACAACAACAACAACCTAACCAGCGTGGTTGCTGCTGCCGTAAAAAAAAACAAAGTCAAGAAACCCAATGGGATAGGGAAAGCAGCATACCAAGAGAAACTGGTGGCTAGGGTAGGGGTTCCCACCACCAGCCCTCCACCCCCACTTGTTGTGTTGGACTCCAGCCCTGCGCCTGAGGGTGTGGGGAGTGTGGCAGATAGAGCCATCCCTGGACCAACCACATTGCGTAGTCCAGACGGACTCCTAGAGCTGGAGAAAACCAACCTGAGCAACCTGGCCCAGGCCCAGTATGACCCGGACCGGATAGTTCGCTCTGTCAAGGTGTTGGGCGACACAGAGAACACCATCACCCTGAACTGGCGGGCACCCAAGGCCAAGAACACCACAGCTTTCAGCGTGCTCTACGCTGTCTTCGGTGAGCGGGACATGCGCAAGATCAATGTGGCGGCGGGCCAGAATCGTGTCTTCATCGAGGGCCTGGTGCCCAAGACCAAGTACATTGCTTGCGTTTGCGTCCGGGGCCTGATCCCCAAGAAGGAGCAATGCGTCATCTTCTCAACCGATGAGGCGGCCAGCGCAGCCGGCACCCAGAAGCTCATCAACGTCATCGTGATCACGGTGGCGTGCGTCATCGCCGTGCCGCTCACCATCATCGTGTGCTGTGGCGCACTCAAGAGGCGCATCCAGAAGATGTGGGGCAAGAAGTCCAAGGACATCCAGGATTCGTACGTGACTTTTGAGACGCTGTCCCCCGGGACCAAGGCTAAAGGGTTGGATGGTGAGTACCTGACCAGACTCAACCCTGAGGAGTCCAACCGACTGCTGTCGCCCCGCTCCAGTCTGGACTCGGAGGCCACGGCTAAGATAGAGGGACAGCCCAACGAGTACTTCTGCTGACATCATTCTCCACCTCCCTCCCCATGCTTATCACCCCCGCTCACACACTCTGACTCAACACAGCCCCACACACACACACCTCATCTACAGCATAGTCCCACACACACACCTCATCTACATCATAGCCCCACACACACGTCTCATTCTCACACACCTCACTCTCATCATAGCCCCACGCACATGCCTTATGCTCACCACAGCCCCATACATACACCTCGTGCTCACCATAGCCCCACACACAAACCTTGTCCCCACATACCTAATCCTTTCTCTCAACCTCAAATTCAGCAAAGTCCCACAGACACATTTCCTCATCACCACAGTCCCATACACAAACCTCACACTCTCCCTGAGGTTCACCACAGCCCCACACACACACCTTGTCGAAATGCTCACACTCACCACAGTCCCACACACACACCTCGCTGTCTGTCTCCCTTTCACTTACGGTAGCCCCACACACATATCTGGTTCTCTCCCTTTCTCTCACCTTAGCCACCCACAAACACACTCACACAGGGCACAGGACTCTCTCCCACCTCTCCACCCACGTTGGGCTCCACCACATTGGGGGTTCTATCAGATGACGCTTGGACAATGCACCATCATGGAAATATCAGTTCTGACATTAAATTATTTGATATTTTTTTTAGATCTGAAATGTATAGTATTTCAACAGAGAATTTGAATATTGTAATGAGTTTTTACACATTTGGGGGACTATTAGTTATAAATGAGCCCACAAACAAGGCCCCAGAGTATTTCATTCAAATACATTCATCATAGATAAAGGATAATTTCACCCCTTTATCAACATGTATTATGCTGTTAGTATATATGCACTACTGTAAGATTTCATACACATTGTGATGATCTGTCGTTTTTGTTAGTCATACTGCATGATTTCTAGTTTTTGTCATTTTGAAGCTTCTGCATTGCCCTCGTCTACAGCATTCTACAATTCCCAGGGTGCATTTTGTCTCCCATGATGCAATGCTTTGCCTAGTTAGCCTGCAGTTAGTTTAGCTAGCTTGCTATCAAGCCCAGATGCATCTTAGTCTAAATACATTGCCTATGTCATAAGTTATGATTGCATTTCACATCACTTTTGGGTTGTAAATATATTATAATGCTTGCCTGAATGTCATAGGGACCGATTCCGACCAGAGTAAGTGCGCATAAATCTTCCCTTACACTTTACCCCCCCCACTCTAGAATAAAAATATATACTTTGGGGTACATAATCTGTTAGACAAAATTGTCGTAGTTACAAATCAGGTCACCCTACCAAACTTCCCTGCTAAAACATACTGTAGGTCTGTCTGCTGCCTTTTCGTTGGCTTTTAGGCTGTGACAATGTCCACACGAGGGGACTGATGCAAGTGTGGATTAAATTTACATTAGTTCTTGCTGTCAAAAGGCTGCATTCTGAAATATGGACGGGAGCAACAGCAATCTTTTGAAGATAATACAGTGCCACCGACGGGGCCCACTACCATGGACTGCGGGCCCCCCTCTCCTTCTCCGTGGCCGACTTGAGTCAGACATTTAAACGTGTTAACACTCGCAAGGCTGCTGGCCCAGAAGGCCTCCCTAGCTCCGTCCTCAGAGCATGAGCAGACCAGCTGGCTGGTGTGTTTACGGACATATTCTGTAATCACTCCCTATCCCAGTCTGCTGTCCCCACATGCTTCAAGATGGCCACCTATACTTAAGATGTTCCTATACTCAAGAAGGGAAAGGTAACTGAACTAAATGACTATCGCCCTGTAGCACTCACTTCTGTCATCATGAAATGCTATCGCCCCACAAGGGTGCATGCTCAGCCACTCCTGTAATCCCTGTTCACCCATGACTGCATGGCAATGCACGCAACCAAAGTTTGCAGACGACACAACAGTAATGGCCTTGATTACCAACACCGACGAGACCGCCTACAGGGAGGAAGTGAGGGCAGTCGGAGTGTGGTGTCAGGAAAACAACCTGTCAATCAACATCAACAAAACAAAGGAGATGATCGCGGACTCCAGGAAACAGCAGAGGGAGCACCCCCCTATCCACATCAACGAGACATTAGTGAAGGTGGAACGTTTTTTAAAGTTCCTCGGCGTACACATCAAGGACAAACTGAAATGGTCCACCCACACAGACAGTGTGGTGAAGAAGGCTCACCAGGAATTTGGCTTATCACCTAAACCCTCACAAACCTTTACAGATGCACAATTGAGAGCATCCTGTCAGGCTGTACCCTCCAGGACACCTACAGCACCCGATATCACAGGAAGGCCAAAAAGATCATCAAGGACAACAACCACCCGAGCCACTGCCTGTTCACCCCGCTATAATCAAAAAGGCAAGGTCAGTACAGGTGCATCAAAGCAGGGACCGAGAGACTGAAAAACAGCTTCTATCTCAAGGCCATCAAACTGTTAAACAGCCACCACTAACATTGAGTGGCTGCTGCCAACACACAGACTCAACTCCAGCCACTTTAATAATGGGAATTGATGGAAATTGATGTAAAATACATCACTAGCCACTTTAAACAATGCTACCTAATATTAATATAATGTTTAAATACCCTACATTACTCATCTCATATGTATATACTGTACTCTATATCATCTACTGCATCTTTATGTAATACATGTATCACTAGCCACTTTAAACTATGCCACTTTGTTTACATACCCTACATTACTCATCTCATATGTATATACTGTACTCGATACCATCTACTGCATCTTGCCTATGCCGTTCTGTACCATCACTCATTCATGTATCTTTATGTACATATTCTTTATCCCTTTACACTTGTGTGTATAAGGTAGTAGTTTGGAATGTTTAGGTTAGATTACTCGTTGGTTATTACTGCATTGTCGGAACTAGAAGCACAAGCATTTCTCTACACTCGCATTAACATCTGCTAACCATGTGTATGTGACAAATAAATTTGATTTGATTTGATTTATCTGCCCGGAACAGTTGAAATCCAGATTCATCAGTGAAGAGTACACTTCTCCAGCGTGCCAGAGGCCATCAAAGGTGAGCATTTTCCCACTGATGTCGGTTACTACGCCGGACTGCGTTCAGGTCAAGACCCTGGTGAGGACAACAACCACGCAAATTATCTTCTTTGTGCAGAAATTATTCAGTTGTGCGAACCCACAGTTTCATCAGCTGTCTGGGTGGCTGATCTCAGACGATCCCACAGTTGAAGAAGCCGGATGTGGAGTTCCTGTGTTGGCGTGGTTACACAAGGTCTGCGGGTTTTGAGGCAGATTGGACATACTGTTGACGTACTGTTGCGTTCATATTTTTGTTCAGTATATTTACATTTAAGTTGGTATGTTCTTACCTCTGCGGCCCAAATTTGGCACTGTTGGGCTGTTGTAGTGTCTCACTCCTGGCCCTTTTTGAATCAATAACTGTTACTGTAATTTAAATATGCCAATGTGCTTTCATCAATTGAAAGCCCTTAATCTATTTTATGAGAATTTCTAAGATTTCTTGTTTGCATAAAATAGACACAGACCAGTCTTTCAATAATAGCTAATATAATTTATTCTCGGAGCGCGCTCCCACTTAATCACGTGCAGCAGTTTATATACAGTTTATATACAGACTATGCCACTTTGTTTACTTTGTCTACATACTCATCTCATATGTATATACTGTACTCGATACCATCTACTGTATGCTGCTCTGTACCATCACTCATTCATATATCCTTATGTACATAATGTACATATTCTTTATCGGTTATCACTGCATTGTCGGAACTAGAAGCACAAGCATTTCGCTACACTCGCATTAACATCTGCTAACCATGTGTATGTGACAAATAAAATTTGATTTGATTTGATTTGAGATCATGACGTCATGTCAATGCTTTAACAGAATCCCCTTCTCTCGACCGGGACAAAGTAAGGTGAAAAGTTCATTCTAACTTACTAACACACTCCCAGATAACTTTTGACCCCTCAACATTATCGATCAACTGACAGTTTTAATAACAGAAAACCTAGGAATGCACTCACTGCCTTATCTAAAAACCCCAGAGCTAAATTTCTGTAGGGTCAACCATAGGCTAACGACCTTATCTGTTTTCACAGTCCACAACCCATATAGTTAATCAGATATAATAAAACAGAGTATAAGTTTACTTAGTTACAGTTCCATTTAAAATGATTTGTTCAGTCATATTAATCATAATTTCCTAACAATAACTTACACTGAAATGTAGTAAATACTGTGCAAGAAAGAAGAGATAGTGAATGTAACTTTAAATAGCTCCATGGCTATTATCCACGAGGTGCTGTGGTGAATATGATGCTATGGCTGGCCATTGCCCTAATTGAACGACACACCAGATTAGCTACATCAATGAAGGGGCTATTTTCCACTCTGAATGTACATATAACGTTAGTTCGCTAGCTAGCTAACAACATTGACTAACTTTGGCAAACCATCTAAATTTAGCAAGGTAGCTAGCTAAGTAACTCAGCTAGCAAGGACACAATCAGGTAGCAAACTAGCCAATTAAACAGCATTTACCATCATTTAGCTAGCTAGCAATGGCCAAGTTCACGTTGTTAGCTAGCTAGCTTGCATTATTGTCCTTGTTGAGGTTACAAAAGTAAAACTACACCCAAATGAAGGAAAGCAGTAACGTTACGTAGTTGCAAACAAACTTTGTATTCCAATTTGGTGCATGAACAGATGAGGAAACAAAAAACTATTAAATGTTTCAAACGCATTGGTCTGAAAAAATATGTAAACTAGCTAACTAAGTTAGCTAATGAGGTCTATTGTCTCCGGGCCATTGATACACTCTCAATGGATTGATTTAAAAATCCAGTCTAGCGGATGGGTGACCCATCTATCTATATCAACTGAATGGGTGCCACTAGTGTATTATTATTCAGTATTTCACAAACAATTAAACGGTTCTTTAGTTCCTGTGGAATTTTATTATCCAAAATCCGCCATTCTTCAGTCTTAACCACGATCAAAGACATTTTTGATGGTAAATTCCCTGTGGTCCCTCTTGCCTTCAGGCAGTTCCCAGCACCTCCAGATGAGCGGCAGTGGTTAGAGCGTTGGGCCAGTAACTGTTGGATCGAATCCCCAAAAATCTGCTGTTCTGCCCCTGAGCAAAGCAGTCAACCAACTGTTCCCTGGGCACTGAAGATGTGGATGTTGATAAAGGCAGCCCCCTGCACCTCTCTGATTCAGAGAAGTTTGGTTAAATGTGGAAGACATTGTTGGACAACTGACTAGGTATCCCCCTGTCCCTGGTCATGAGTGGGGGCTATCTGCCAGAGATGCAAATCATGTCTTGAATGTATAGCACTTGGTATGTATTAGGATCCCCATGCAAAAGCAGCAGGTACTCTTCCTGGGGTCCAGAGTACAGACAAGGACCGAAATAAATACATGTACAATGTCCCACATAGCCTACATATCAGTACATACACAATATCTAGGTATAATACTGTGCAAATTACAATACAATATATATATAAAATGGCTGTGTCTCATTACAGTTCCGTTTGTGCAGTAATGTGTTTATCATTTTTTTAACTGGTTTTATTGCTACCTGGGGTGGCAGAGAGTTCCATGTAGTCGTTCCATGTAGTCATGGCTTTATTTAATGCTATGTGAGTCCAGGTGAGACAAAACTAGGGCCTGTAGGACTTGTCTGGTTAACTGAGATTTTAAAAAGGCCCAGCCACTGGGGAGTCAGGCCCAGCTAATCAGAATTAGATTTTCCTCACAGAAGGGCTTTATTACAGGCAGAAATACTCCTCGGTTTGATCCTGCGCGTAAAACAGCCGGATGTGGGGGTCCTGGGCTGGCGTGGTTACACATGGACTGTGTTTGTGAGGCCGGTTGGACGTACTGCCAAATTCTGTAAAACAATGTTGGGGGTGGCTTTAGGTAGAGAAATTAACATTAAATTCTCTGGCAACAGTTCTGGTGGACATTCCTGCAGTCAGCATGCCAATTGCACGCTCCCTCAAAACTTAAGACATCTGCGGCATTGTGTTGCGTGACAAAACTGCACATTTTAGACTGGCCTTTTATTGTCCCCTGCATAAGGTGAACCTGTGTAATGATCATCCTGTCAGTTTCTTGATATGCCACACCTGTCAGGTGGATGGATTATCTTGGCAAAAGAGAAATAATCATGAGCAGGGATGCTTTTTGTGCATATGGAACCTTTCTGGAATATTTTATTTCAACTCATGAAACATGGGACCAACACTTTACATGTTGCGTTTATATTTTTGTTCAGTATAGTTAGCATACTAGCTAGCCAGATTGCTGTTATTATTGCAAACACTATTATTCCAGATATAGCAGAGTTTTATCTTTTCAACTGTCTGAAATAACAGTCCAAACAAATTGCTTCTGTTAGAAGAACAGCACATTTATTATGAAATTTAAAGACAAATCATTACATAATCCTAGTTAGCAATGCTATCTAGCTAAGTAGCTAAACCTACTGCATCTGAAAAAAAAGTATTAATCGATAGCCTCATCGACTGTCCAAGCAACAATCCAACAACCACAGAGAGCTATTGGAACTAATATAAAGTATGACGTTTACAAGTAATTCAATACAAAAATATAGGCTTTTGGAAACGGGCACAATAGCTGTTGAAATTTTGGTCTGTGTTTGGAAGTTTGAGCCTTGAACATCAGAAAAATATTGGAGTAAGCTATTTAAAATATTTACCGATGTTATTATACAAAGACAACCAGAGCAACATATAGCAGGGAGTTCCAATATAATCAGAAAAGTACAGATGGTTTATATAGATAGCTGAAAATGACTGTCCATAATTTATTGTATAAGTCATCTCAGAAATCCTACTTGAAAATATAACAGAGAAGCAATTTCAGGTTTTGCCCATTACTTAACAGTCAATAGACATGAAATCAGTAAATTACACAGAACATCACTAAATACTTCATAATAACAACCCACATGTAAAATTGTCAGAGTTGTCCTTTAAGTTATCAATTAAAAGGCTGAAAGAAATCAAATCAAATTTTATTGGTCACATACACATGGTTAGCAGATGTTATTGCGAGAGTAGCGAAATGCTTGTGCTTCTAGTTCCGACAGTGCAGTAATATCTAACAAGTAATCTAACAATTCCACAACAACTACCTAATACACACAAATCTAAAGGGATGGAATAAGAATATGTGTGAGCGATGGTGAGCGATGGCCGAGCGGCATAGGCAAGATGCAGTAGATGGTATAAGATACTGTATGTATATATGAAATGAGTAATGTAAGATATGTAAACATTATTAAAGTGGCATTGTTTAACTCCATTAGGGTAGGGGGCAGCATTTGTAATTTTGGATGAAAAGCGTGCCCAAAGTAAACTGCCTGCTACTCAGGCCCAGAAGCTAGGATATGCATATACAGTGGGGCAAAAAAGTATTTAGTCAGCCACCAATTGTGCAAGTTCTCCCACTTAAAAAGATGAGACGCCTGTAATTTTCATCATAGGTACACTTCAACTATGACAGACAAAATGAGAAAAAAATCCAGAAAATCACATTGTAGGATTTTTTATGAATTTATTTGCAAATTATGGTGGAAAATAAGTATTTGGTCACCTACAAACAAGCAAGATTTCTGGCTCACACAGACCTGTAACTTCTTCTTTAACAATAAAGTGGCAAGGGGAATCACCAATATAACCCTGTTACAACCGCATATGTGGGAGATGGGACAAAGGAGGTGTCTAGGTATGTACAGTTGGACTACGGGCTCCGCAGTAAACTAAAACAATGATAATTATCCTAAACAACAGTTTACAAGAGATAAATAAAGCGAGGCATAAAGCAATCACGTGTTGATTGGGAGAGCTAGTTAAGTCAACAATGGGTAAGACAACAACAGCTAATCAGCTAAGTCAACAGCAACAGGTAAAATGACGATGAATGGGCAGAGGGTCGGTTAACTACACACAGGGCCTGAGTTCGGGGCTTGGGCCGACAGATAAACAAAGGTAAACAAATAGTTGATTCTGAGAGAAATAAGAACTGTTGGTGTTCTGATTTCCAATTGGCCACAGCTGTCCTCTGTCATTAACTTGTCCTCCTTGTCCATAGGGTACAGGTTGCCCCCGGGGAGCATTTCCAGCTTCGGGTCAGTGATATTGTGGTTGAGGAGCATACTGTTGCCATGTTGGGTAGTACACTCCATGATGTGCATTAGCAAAGTTTCCTCTTCCTCTGCCAGGCCCAATGTTTCCTCTGCCCCTGTTGTAACCTCTTCCATTTCCCCCACACTGCAAACTCACAATCCCCAACTGCCCACAGGTCCAGCATTGAGTGTTGTTCCAGTCACAAGGGACTCTGGCGGGCCCACCACCTCTTCCAGTCCATGTTTGTGCGTCACCATAAGGCTGAGTAGTGAAAAGCACATACCCTGCAGGCACCAGGTTCACGGGTGTGACTGATGTGACTGTGGGGGAGCTGCAGGTTGTGGTTGTGGTTAGCCTGTAGAAACAACTTGAGCAGCAATCACATTGTGAGTAAAATCACCACTCTCGATCTGTGCAAGCTGGGCCTTCTTCAGTGCAGTGTCTAGTCCTCATTTTCTTGCTCTCTGAATAGGTCACCCATGGATGGTGTGTTTTTTTTTTACAGGTGGCCATATGTCTAGGGTCTTCCAGTCTGCTCCTTTTTGTGGAGTGAGTTGGGGTGGCAATTTTTTTATATATGATTATCACTAAACCGCCTCTCCAAAATAACTAGTATTTAACTCATAACCAGCCACCCCCGTAGGATAGGGCAGCCTCAGATGCCTCGTCAAGCAACCTCTGCAAAATAACTCTTATTAAAATAAAACCGGCTACCCCTTACCTTTGATGATCTTTCATCAGAATGCAGTGCCAGGAATCCTAGTTCCGCAATAAATCGTTGTTTTGTTCGATAATGTCTATTACTAGTGTCCAATTAGCTACTTTTGCTAGCACGTTTAGCTCACATGTTCAAAAGCTGGCGCCAGTCCAGGTGAACTCGGATGAAAACTTCAAAAAGTTATATTCCAGGTCGAATAAACTGGTCAAACTCAGTAGAGAATCAATCTTCAGGATGTTATTATCATATATATCCAATAACGATCCAACTGGAGCATTCGTTTTTGTCTGCAGAGTAATGGAATGCATGGCAATATCAAGAGTAATGCGCGTAACCAGGAACTGGCATTCTGCCAGACAACTGACTCATCCCCTCCCATCCGGTCCCACATCACACTAGAGGCTTCATTCCACGTTCTACTGACTGTTGACATCTAGTGGAAGGCATTGGAAGTGCGAACAGATCCATTTCTTACTGGGATGTGAATAGGCGATGAGTTGAAAATCAACCAGACCCAGAATTTCCACTTCCTGTTTAGAAGTTTGCCTGCCCTATGAGTACTGTTATACTCACAGACATAATTCAAACAGTTTTAGAAACTTCAGAGTGTTTTCTATCCAATTGTAATAATAATATGCATATATTAGTAATCTAGGACAGAGTAGGATGCAGTTCACTATGGGCACGCAATTCATCCAAAGTGAAAATACTGCCCCCTATCCTCTACAAGTATTAAGCCAATGGGTTTTTGGTTTGAGTTTTGTCTTGCCTTCAACCTACTCAACATTGCAGCTTATTGGTTGGTTTGTGTAGCTTGCTTATGAGTGGGGATGTTCCAGTTAGAATCGTCCCAGTGAACAAGCACCAAACCAGCGTGCGTGAGTGCAGAGTTGGATGGTGAGCCGTGCATTGCATGATGTGCAATTTTGTTTCTGTTCCTATCAGAATAAATCTCCATGACTGGTGCTACACGTTGGAGTTCCGTGTCGATGACTGATTGAACACAATGCAAGCAGAGTATTGTTACAGTGGTGCCGTGACCGTTCTTCTGGATCGGATCATCCTTCGCTGGATTTCCATCTCAGAACTTCGCTGTGGTTGCCGTTGAAGAATCAGATAAGACGCTGCTGGTTCAGTGTATGGCGGTATCGCATTTCGCCACAAGAGGGCGCCACTACAGCGTTTTCGAAATTGAGGATTTCTCTGACTGAGGCTCTTCACAGATAAACGATAACTTTTGTGTTACTTGTTAATTTGCAATTCTAATGTATATCTGACATAAGTAGGGTGAGTTTTACCAGTGTACTAGATATAGGTTAGATTTTGACATGAGCTTAAAATATATATATATATATACATTTTTTGCTATTTACATTTTTATTAGTGTGTTGATTTCCCATTGTTAAAATGGAAGGTGTTGGGAGAGGTAGGGGTTTCCTGTCATTTAATCTGTCACCATCTGTTGGTAGGAGTCCAACCAAAATTGAAGTTGCTTCTACACCTATGCCTAAACTGGAGGGTTTTGATGATAGTTTACCCATGGACACGCCCAAGGATGTGTATGAAACAGTTTTGCCAAATACTGGGAGTGGGGAGGTCTCCATGGATTTCATAGCAAACATAGTACAGCAGATTGGTCATTCCATTGGGGAGAACATTGCCTCCTGTTTGGAGTCAAAGGCAATTGTTGTACATGTTGGGGACAATGTTATGGGGAGTGTATGCAGCTCGAGGGGTATGGATGTGTACCTGGTCCTGGTATTAATGTCTGATATCAGGGAACCGGTGTACTTTCGGGGGGATGGCTCTGAAAAGTGCATAGTGCATGAGTGGGAGGATATGGTCATGGTTTACATGCATAAGAGGGGCATATCTGTGATGGACCAAGCAGTTGAGATTATGGGCAGGCTTATGGGAAGGGCCCGCGATGTTGTTAAAGTTGGCATACGCAGCAATCCCTCCATTGATTTATCTAAAGGCCCGAGTCCCATCTTTGACATACTGAAACAACATTTTAGTGACACGGTTTTTTCAAGCATGCCCCTTGCTGACTTTTATGCCACATTGCCTCTGACTGATGAACAACCATTTGAATATTGGCTCAGACTGAACAGGGCTATGGAGATTACTGAAGATTGTCTAAAGCGACAGAAAAAAAGTGTTGAAGACCCATCTCGTTCACAGTTCACAGTCAGTTCACAGTCATGTTCATCAGACATTGCCCTAACGCTGAACTGTCCCTTATCTTTAAGTGCAAGCCATTACAGCAGTGGACCACTGCAGATTTTCATAAGAGGTTGGATGAATACAGGAGGGAGCGGAGGTACTCTCACTTATCTAAGGTGACCCCAGCCATCGCAACAATGAAGCAGGAAGTTGGTGCTGTCATGCCGATCGCCGTCTTCATCGACCTGGCCAAGGCTTTCGGCTTTCAATCACAGTATTCTTATAGGCAGAATCAATAGCCTTGGTTTCTCAAATGACTGCCTCACCTGGTTCACCAATTATTTTGCAGATAGAGTTCAGTGTGTAAAATCGGAGGGCCTGTTGCCCGGACCTCTGGCAGTCTCTATGGGGGTACCACAGGGTTCAATTCTCGGGCCGACTCTTTTCTCTGTATATATCTATGATGTCGCTCTTGCTGTGGGTGATTCTCTGATCAACCTCTATGCAGACAATACCATTCTGTATACATCTGGCCCTTCTTTGGACACTGTGTTAACTAACCTCCAAATGAGCTTCAACACTCCTTCTGTGGCCTCCAACTGCTCTTAAATTCTAGCAAAACCAAATGCATGCTTTTCAACCATTCGCTGCCTGCACCCGCCCGCCCGACTAGCATCACTACTCTGGACGGTTCTGACCAAGAATACGTGGAACTCTACAAATACCTAGGTGTCTGGCTAGACTGTAAACTCTCCTTCCAGACTCATATCAAACCTCTCCAATCCAAAATCAAATCTAGAATCGGCTTTCTATTTCGGAACAAAGTCTCCTTCACACATGCCGCCAAACTTACCCTAGTAAAACTGACTATCCTACCAATCCTCGACTTCGGCGATGTCATCTACAAAATAGCTTCCAATACTCTACTCACCAAATTGGATGTAGTCTATCACAGTGCCATCCGTTTTGTTACCAAAGCGCCTTATACCACACACCACTGCGACCTGTATGCTCTAGTCGGCTGGCCCTCGCTACATATTCATCACCAGACCCACTGGCTCCAGGTCATCTACAAGTCTATGCTAGGTAAATCTCCGCCTTTTCTCAGCTCACTGGTCACGGTAACACCCACCCGTAGCACGCGCCGCAGCAGGTATATCTCACGGGTCATCCACAAAGCCAACACCTCCTTTGGCTGCCTTTCCTTACAGTTCTCTGCTGCCAGTGACTGGAACGAATTGCAAAAATTGCTGAAGCTGGAGACTTACATTTCCCTCACTAACTTTAAACATCAGCTATCTGAGCTGCTAACCGATTGCTGCAGCTGTAAATATCCCACCCAATCTACCTACCTCATCCCCATATTGTTTTTATTTACTTTGCTGCTCATGTGCACACCAGTATCACTACTTACACACCATCATCTGCTCATCATCATCTGCTCATCTGTCACTCCAGTGTTAATCTGCTAAATTGTAAGTACTTTGCTACTATGGGATGTATTGCCATACATCCTCATGCTATTTGCACAGACTCTGTAGACTTTCTTTTTTTCTATTGTGTTATTGACTGTATGCTTGTTATTTCCATGTAACTCTGTGTTGTTGTTTCTGTCGCATTGCTTTGATTTATCTTGGCCAGGTCGCAGTTGCATATGATAACTTTTTCTCAACTAGCTTACTTGGTTAAATAAAAAAATAATACTAAAAATGAAGGTGCTCGACTCCCCTGATCCAGTGTCCCCAGCATGAATTCAATGACGGAAGAGAAGAGCCAACGGACACTCTTAATGTCAATGGACATGACCTACCATTTCTAATAGACACTGGAGCTCACTGTTCCTGTTTAGGCAATCCTGGACAAGTTGTTCGGGCTTCCCTGAGCTAATCGTTAGTAACAGTAACAGAGGCATCAGGACAGCCCGGGAATGTGTACTGGACAAAGATTTGTTTGATGAACCTCTATTTGACTCTGACATGGTGCTGTTCGTTGATGGTTCTGCTTATATAGATCCAAGTTGTAACAGCTTTCTTCCTGGGAAAGAGAGGACCAAAGCGCAGCGAAGTGGGTGTTCATCTTCTTTAATAATAAATCCCAACTGAACACTTCAAATTACAAAACAACAAATGTGAAAACCGCAAACAGTCCTATCTGGTGCATAGACACAAAGACAAGAAACAATCACTCACAAACCCCAACACAAAACAAGCTACCTAAATATGGTTCCCAATCAGAGACAATGACTAACACCTGCCTCTGATTGAGAATCATATCAGGCCAAACACAGAAACAGACAAACTAGACACACAATATAGAATGCCCACCCAGCTCACGTCCTGACCAACACTAAAACAAGGAAAACACACAAGAACTATGGTCAGAACGTGACAGAAGTGTAGGATTTTCTGTAGTATATGTTTAGTTATTACAGCTCCTACCAGAACATTTACCAGTGCAACAGGCAGAATTATTAGCTCTGAAAACAGCTTGTGAATTGGGGGAAGGGAAGGCCCTTACTGACTATTCAGACTCGACATATGCTATTGGGGTTTGTTTGTCATGGTGTGGGGTTTGGAGAGCAAGAGGGTTTACTAACACCACAGGAAAACCTATGAAGAATAGGGCATGTGTTGAACAGTTGATTGAAGCTCTGCAATAACCTAACAAATTGGCTATTGCTAAGGTTGAGACATACACTGGTAGGAGTGATTATGCTTGCATTGGTAACAGCATAGCTGATGAGGCGGCCAAATTGACCGGATCCCGTTGTCACACACATGCACTCTCAGTCGTTTATGTCACCTGAAACTACTGACCTTGAGAAACAGCAACATGCTGATGTTCTTAATCATCAGGTTTGGAGGGTCAAAGGGTGCTCCCTTTGCCCTAAGTCTGGAATATGGTCACATGGTTTGATGTGTAAACCGTGTTTACTCTCTACTGTTTGCCGATTGGCTCATGGTATGAGTCATTCGTCAAGGGGGGATATGGTAGAGAAGATTTCAGCCAAATGGTTTTGCCCGAATTTGACGCAGTACGTAAAACAGTTAATTTACCATTACACTCCAAAAAGTAATTTGGTCCACCTTGCTATGGAGCGAAAAGAAAGAAAGAGATACTGCCTGGTGATAATTGACAGATTCACCAGGTGGGTGGAAGCATTTCCCACCACCAACTGTGATGCGAACAGTTGCAAAATTGCAACCCAGGTTCGGTGTGCCTGAGATTTAGTCTGCAGACAATGGCACCCATTTCACAGGAGATGTTGTTGCCCAAGTGGCCAAAATGATGGGTTTTGACAAGAAATGTGTGTCCATCTATCACCCGCAGAGTAACGGGACTATAGAGAAGGCTAATCAAATGATCAAAGTGGGGCTTGCAAAAGCCTGCCATTCCACAAAAATGAGCTGGGTGGAATTCTTGCCCCTTGTCCTCATGAAAATGCGCAGCAGCCTTAACAAAGGTATTGGGTGTAAACCTTACGATATGTTAACAGGAAGACTCGTGAACACACCAGGTGTTCGACCTATGACTGACAGACAGATAGACATAACTGAGGCACAGTGTGATCACATTGAGTACATGAAGGAACTAACCGCTATTGTCAGGTCTCTCCACTCTGCCCACAGGAAAGCAAACAAGGTTACCCCAAGGGAAAGACCCTGACGAGCCTCCCATATACGTTGGAGACTGGGTGAAACTCACAAGTGAAAATCCACAAGCGAAAATGGAACCAACCACGATGGATGGGTCTGTTCCAGGTAACCATGGTGACACCAACAGCCATGCGAGTGGCGGACTGGTCTGACTGGCATCATCTATTCCACTGCAAGCACCTCCCAGAGTGGAAGCCATTGATGGGCGACTGGAGGGAGGGAGAGCAGGGCCCTGAGAACATCTGAAGGAGGAAGACGGTTTGAGCCAAAGGACAGAAACAGAGGGCCCAGACCAAAAGGCCGGAAAGAAAGATGAAGAGAAGAATCCTCTAGCCAATGAGCAGAAGAAGGAGACATCATTTCACACTCACACACAGGTTCTATAACTAGTTAACAGAGACTACTAACAGAGACAACACTAGTAAACAGACTACTGACACCCAGTGGAAGCCATAGGAATTGCATACTCTGAGCTAGATACATTTTTCCCCCCTATACGTTCCATTGGAAGAGCATGGGCTCTCAAAAAACAAAAATTCCGGTTGGTTTTTCTTTGGATATTATCCGACCATATCTATTGTGTTATAGTCTACATTATTTTAACATTTCTACAAACTTCAGAGTGTTTTCTTTCCAATGGTATCAATTATATGCATATCCTGACTTCAGGGCCTGATCAACATGCAGTTTTCTTTGGGCATGTCAGTCAGGTGGAAATAGAGAAAAATAGACCCGAGCCTGAATAAGTAACAGATGGTTCGTGCCATAGAGCTGCCATCTCAGGCATGTTTTCTGAACGTTTAGACAGGATTCTCACTTAAGATAAGGTTTTTAATACCAATCTGGAACTAAAAGATGGATAGACCTTAGAGGGATGTCTGTCCTCTTATTGAACCTTGTTAGAAATGATGATGAGAGGCGGTATACCGACAGTGGATAACCAACTTTACTCAATTACAGTATTAGCAATAGGCCTGCAGAAATTAGTTGGGCAATTTATTGGTAAATGGGAGCATTAAATGAGCACAGCTGCTTTAATCCACCGGCCAGTGGTGTTATTACTTTAATGTCAATTAACTAAATGTCTTACTTACAGTTGATCACAGTAGGTTCTGTATATCAAAAGGGGTTAATTGGGTTGTTTACAATTAGGTAAACTGGCAATGATAAATACTTTGCTTTGATTAGTACTCGGCAGTTGATCAATAATTAAGAACTCCATTGTTTTGTAAAAGTAGTTAAAAATTATTTGCTGTATCACTGGTACATTGGAGTGAAAGGGTTACTATTTGGAAGTGGTTAAAATATCAAAGTGTAGATGAATAATTAATGATCAATCACGTAGAGTAGGCCAGAAGGCCTAACCTCTATCAAAATAAAAAAGACGGCGGAGCCGCAAAGGTTCTTCTGTGCAAGGGTGTTTATTTACATAGTGATTCCGGAACAAAAACAACAGTACTGTTATCAAACGTATACCTTATGGGACAGCTAAACACAGTGCTTCCCCATTCACAGCTGAATCCAAAATGCCTCTCCCTGAACTGAAAGATAGGCTCCTTTTGTAGGACTAGCCCCTCCCCTCAGAACAATTAACACAAATTAATTAAGCAATTACCTATACAAACCTACATTTTCCCTTTAACTAAACATACTAAAGTATATACATTGCAACATGTTTATGAAACAATATCACAACATAACAGTTTTCATCATAGGTACACTTCAACTATGACAGACAAAATTAGAAAAAAAATCCAGAAAATCCCATTGTAGGATTTTTAATGAATTTATTTGCAAATTATGGTGGAAAATAAGATAGAAAAGTCAACTTGTGTGTCGACCCACATTGTTACCTTATCTGATAATGGAGCAGCGAGGAGTGATGAATGTGTCCGTGCGTTAAAGAACCAAATGCTGCCCGCGGCCAATGACAGACTTCTACGTCACATAAATCAATACTATAAATGCAAAGTAATTAACCATCTATTGAATCAACAGTGAAAGAGAAAAGGATCAACAAAAACAGTTGAAAACAGTAGCGTCAGTGTCTCAAACAAGTTGCACTATATAACTATTTGTTTTGTAATTTAAAAAAATGGGCAAAAATTATTAAACTGTTATCATACGTGATTACCACATTGGTGGCTTAATCATTAAGCAATGTACTACTATTGCAATGCTGATTGACTGTGGAGAAAAGTCTGTTGTTAACACAAAAATATTCTATTGACAAGAGGTGCGATTGACTTTTCTCCCCCATTAATTAAATCCTGCAAAATTTCATTAAGGACGTGACTTACATCATGAGAGAAGAAATTGGGTTTCACTTTGACACTGGTTTAGCACTGTGGCTAAATATTTAGGCTCTGAGATATCTCAGAATATGAGAACAGGAAAAATATGTCAAGGAACTATTCCTTTGACAAAACAAAGTGAGCGTGAGCTTGTTAAGGCGTTTTCACACCTCACAGCAGAGGTTGTTATTATTTTATAGCTCAATGGCTAAATATATACACACAGCTGCCCATTTTCTTTTTCTTATTGTATATCTCAGTCCCAAGCTGAAGAGGGCGTATTTCTCTAGTATAGTTTTGGGTTGAAATGGAGAGGACAACGTCGCCTTTTCCTTAAACTTAACGTCTTACAGTTGTTTGGTGACAATATTCACATGAAGCTTTGTTTAGCTTAATGCGATTCGATTCTTGAGACACGGTCAATTTTATTCAGACTAGTGTCTATCATTTTTATGATCTGTTTATATTTCTGTGCTTAGAGTTTTGAAAATGCAAGTAACCTCCTGTCTTACGTAACCATACCAAACATAACACATCATAGTAATTGGGGGGATATAAATGTACCTTTACTATGTTATATCTAGTATTCGAGGCCAGGCTGGTAAAACAGGGCTTATTTTGGGGGAATATTTTGTAGCGTTTCACAGGGATTACATTTTCAACACAAACATTAATCTTGCCTGAGCTAAACCAGGGTTTATTAGTTGCGAATATTTTGTAGAGTTCATAAGGATTACATGTTCAACACGAAAATTAATCTTGCCTGAGACTTGAAGACTTGTATTAGCTCCGAAAGAAAATGCCTTGGCTTTAGTTTGCAGAATTTTCAAACCTAGAGGTCTAACATGCTGATACTTCAGGGAAGGTCTTGCGAAGCAGACTCAACAAACCAGACCCGGTTTGGAAAGTCAATGAGAGAAGTGAAACGTGTCATTAGTTGTTAATTTTCTCTTTATATCGAATGAGTGCCTTTGATTTGACGGCCTGCACATGCACAGTTTGGTGCGACACGACCATTATGACATGTTTCTTCGCATGAACTAAGCTAGCTAATGTCACAATAACATCACCTACAAGGGTGACTGGGGATTTCTGTTGGAGAAGTAGTTTCTAGGCATCTTCATAAACTGTAAAAAATAGTAACAAAGGCGTAAATGGTTAATTATACCTTTAAATTCCAGAGACTTTGGTTTAACAGTACATTACTGTAACAGCACAGCATTGTCTGATTGGCAACTTTTAAAAATAACTATTTGCGCTAGTTATTTTTGCCTAAAATGACATACCCAAATGTAACTGCCTGTAGCTCAGAACCTGAGGCAAGGATATGGGGAGGGGTCAGACGCAGCAGGGATTCAAACTGTAAAACCCAGTTCCTACATTTTAATATAAAAGTGGATTTTATAAAACAAAAGTATACTACATTTTATCTCTGGCATCCTCAGGATGATAAATCAAAGCAAGATTACAGAATGTAAGTACATTATTTAACTTCAGAGGTGAATGTATCAAACCAGTTGCCATGATAAAAGTGTTTTGAATTGTCAAGAATTTCATTGTATGCTGTAGCGTTAACTGCCTGTTCAGGGTTAGACAGATTTGTACCTTGTCAGCGCGGGGATTCGAACTTGCAACCTTCCGGTTACTAGTCCAACACTCTAACCACTAGGCTACCCTGCCGCCCCAAAAACTACCTGGCTAAAATACATTTAGGTGGTCTAGAATAAATAGTAAACCAAATATTTGAAAAATAAAACACCACAATAGAAGTCTAGAACACATATTAAAATTATTGCGATCACTATAATAAAATAGGAGGAAAACAGCGGCACTCTGTAGCAGCAGAGGCTGCAGTTTAAAAATAGCCTGAAGGACAGGAAGAGACTAAGGTCAGGACGAAAGGGGAAAACAGGAGAGGCTTGCCTCACTGACAGTGAAATAGGAATTAAACAATAAGGAAAGTAAATAGAAATAAGAGAGAGTAGACAACATAGAATAATAAAAATAAGAAATAAAAGATTGTAGATTAAATCCTGAACATTAAGCAAAGCTGAAATAACAGAATAAACAAGTGCATAAAATGAATAGAACATCAGTAGAGATCTTAGGGGCAAGGCACCCCCTGAGCAAAGATGAAATAATAAAGACTTCTATAAAATGGTAAAAACGCACAAAAAAGTTAAAACACCAAATGACATGAAACAGAAAAGGAAAGATAAACGAGAAAGGGGAAAATAAAATACTGAACATGTTCAAAGAAGAAGGAGTTGGTTTGTTAAAAAGCAGGCAGCAAGAGAAATGCTGAAGAAAGATGACAAAGCAACGAAGGGAAAAGAAGAGTGGGTGACTAACCCTCCACCTTATTCCTATGGGCAATTTCCAATGATAACTGGACACATGGAAATAAGAGATGAGGTAGAAGTGACTGAAGAAGGAGAAGAGGCTGTCACGCCTGGGGCAACGAGCACCCTCTCACTCAAAGGACAGAGATAAGAAAAGGACTGTCAAAAACCCAAGCACAGAAGGAGGTTTCAATTGTTATGAAGGCTTGAGAAAACCCCTGGCCGCAATGGAAACAGTAAAAAATGGAAAGGAGATAACAGAGCCGCTAACAACAAAAAGAATAAAAGCAAAAGAAAGAAAGGAAGAATACCTTAGGTAATGCTTGTAAATATTAGCAGATTTCCAAGCAGAACAGAGTCTTAGTGATTCAGGAGAAGAGGAAGAGAGTGGCAGATGCAATAGAAAGAAAAAAGAAAGAGAAGATCAAAGGTCAAAGCTACAGGAGGAATGTGAAAGACTGGAATTAGAACTAGGAAAGAGTGGGGGAAGGCAACAGCGAGAGGATAAAGATCCAGTCTGGGATACACATGAGGGCATGAGAAGTGAGTCTGCAGAAAACTATCTTAGGGCTCATAGAAAGGGGTCGGAAAAAGAACCTGGTTTCTATAAAAAACAGTTTCCAATCCTAATAAAAGGCACTCAGGGACACTACACACCATGGGCTACACAGTACCTGGAGGGGTTGGTTGCCCATCTGCCAAATCTACATGAGAAGGCAGGTAAATGGATCAGAACCTTTGAAGAACATACAGTGGGGAAATTGCTGGCGGTGGGTGACATAAGGGCACTACTACTTGCAAGGGTAACGAGCATGCGTACTATGGGAGAGATCATGCAGGACGGTGGCATCGATGGCACAGAAGGGGAAGTGATAAATAATGGACTACTGTTCAACAGACACAGACCAGCCATCTGGCGTGCGTTAAGTGCAGCATATCCAACAAAAGTGGATCCCAAAGCACTAAGAGGTGAAGCTATAGGGGCTACAGAAAACCCAGCCACATACCTACACAGACAGCTGAAAAGGTGGAGGATGGAAACAGAACAAGATCCTGAGGGAAACGAACTAATGACAACTATGTTCCGGAGTTCAGTGATAGAAGCCATGCCCCAGCCAGTAAGGAGCCGGCTGGAGGGTGTGGTAGGACTTACTTCAAAACCTTACAAAGAATTCTGTGACTATGTGATCCATGCTGTGGAGAAACATAGGAAGCATGAACAGAGACAGATGGAACAAGGAAAAGACATTCAGAGAAGACTGACCCAGCTGCAGTTGGACGAGTTAACCAACAAAGGGAAGAAGAAAGTCCAGGCCGCCGTAACGACCCCTGTGCCAGAGATGGGAACAATGGCTGCTGTCTCCCCAGGAGAGCCACAGCTGCTCGGCCCTGGGTGGGCCCAAGTGCCAACCGCACCGCCAGTAGTAAATGTGTATACACAGCCAACGAATTGGGTGTGGGTGTGTAGGGCAGTCTCGTCGGTTGTGTCCTGTTCTACCACATCCCCAACAGGTACCAGATGGCCCTCGAGGGCTCCTGGGTCCTTTACCTTGATCAGACCATACATTTTTCTGTTGTTTTTTTCCACTATTCCAATAAACACAAGTAAATGAAGGACACAAATTATGTTGAAAGCAGGTGCTTCCACGAAGGTGTGGTTCCTGAGTTAGGGCTAGGTGTCCCTGTCGACAACTTCGGGTGAAATTGGAGGGCTCACAATTCAAATTAATAACAAAAAAATATGTACATTAAAAATCTAGGTACATACAAGTCTCTTATATCGGCTAATAACTTATTGGTGACACAGGGAGGCAGTATTGCGTAGCTTGGATGAATAAGGTGCCCAGAGTAAACTGCCTGCTACTCTGTCCCAGATGCTAATACAGACATATTATTAGTAGTATTGGATAGAAAATACTCTGAAGTTTCTAAAACGGTTTGAATTATGTCTGTGAGTATAACATAACTCATATGGCAGGCAAAAACCTGAGACAAATCCAACCAGGAAGTGGGAAATCTGAGGTTTGTAGTTTTTCAACTCAGCCCCTATTGAAGATACAGGGTGATATTAGTTATGTTTCACTTCCCAAGGCTTCCACTAGATGTCAACAGTATTTAGAACCTGTTTTAAGGATTCTACTCTAAAGGAATAAGGGCTCTTTGAGTGAGTGGTCTGGCAGAGTGCCACAGCCTCGGTCTGGCGCACTCACGTGAGAGGCAGTTACGTTCCACTTCATTTGTACAGACAAAGGAATTGTCCGGTTGGAACATTAATTAAGTTTTATTATAAAAATATCCTAAAGATTGATTCCATACTTAGTTTGTCATGTTTCTGCTGGCTTTAACAGAACTTTTCGTCCGACGTTCGGCGCGACCTGAACGTGCTTTTGGATTTGTTTACCTAACAAAATAAGATATTTGGACATAACTGATGGACATTATCGAACAAATCAAACATTTATGGAACCGGGATTCCTGGGAGTGCATTCTGATGAAGATCATGAAAGGTAAGTTAATATTTAAAATGCTATTTCTGAGTAATGTTGACTACCCAATATCTTTTTGGCTGCTTTGTTGTCTATAGGCTGTACTCAGATTATTGCATGGTTTGCTTTCTCTGTAAAAAAAAATGAAATCTGATACAGCGGTTGCATTAAGGAGAAGTTTATCTAAAGTTCCATGTATAATAGTCGTATGTTTATCAATGTTTATTATGAGTATTTCTGTAAATTGATGTGGCTCTCTGCACAATCACCACTTGTTTTAGAACTACTGAATGTAACGCGCCAATGTAAACTTAGATTTTTGATATAAATATTAACTTTTTTAAACAAAAGATACATGTATTGTGTAACATGATGTCCTATGAGTGTCGTCTGATGAAGATCATCAAAGGTTAGTGATTAATTTTATCTCTATTTCTGCTTTTTGTGACTCCTCTCTTTGGCTGGAAAAATTTCTGTATTTTTCTGTGGCTTGGTGGTGACCTAACATAATTGTTTATGGTGCTTTCGCTATAAATCCTTTTTGAAATCAGACACTGTGGCTGGATTAATGAGAATTGTATCTTTAAAATTGTGTAAAATACTTATATGCTTGAGTGTGCGTGCGGGCTGTGCTTTGGCAAAGTGGGTGGGGTTATATCCTTCCTGTTTGGCCCTGTCCGGGGGTGTCCTCGAATGAGGCCACAGTGTCTCCTGAACCCTCCTGTCTCAGCCTCCAGTATTTATGCTGCAGTCGTTTGTGTCGGGGGGCTAGGGTCAGTTTGTTATATCTGGAGTACTTCTCCTGTCCTATTCGGTGTCCTGTGTGAATCTAAGTGTGCGTTCTCTAATTCTCTCCTTCTTTCTTTCTCTCTCTCGGAGGACCTGAGCCCTAGGACCATGCCCCAGGACTACCTGACATGATGGCTCCTCGCTGTCCCCAGTCCACCTGGCCATGCTGCTGCTCCAGTTTCAACTGACCTGAGCCCTAGGACCATGCCCCAGGACTACCTGACATGATGACTCCTTGCTGTCCCCAGTCCACCTGGCCATGCTGCTGCTCCAGTTTCAACTGTTCTGCCTTACTATTATTTGACCATGCTGGTCATTTATGAACATTTGAACATCTTGGCCATCTTCTGTTATAATCTCCACCAGGCACAGCCAGAAGAGGACTGGCCACCCCACATATGCTCTCTCTAATTCTCTCTTTCTTTCTCTCTCTCTCTCGGAGGACCTGAGCCCAAGGACCGTGCCCCAGGACGACCTGACATGATGACTCCTTGCTGTCCCCAGTCCACCTGACTGTGCTGCTGCTCCAGTTTCAACTGTTCTGCCTTGTTATTATTCGACCATGCTGGTCATTTATGAACATTTGAACATCTTGGCCATGTTCTGTTATCTCCACCCGGCACAGCCAGAAGAGGACTGGCCACCCCACATAGCCTGGTTCCTCTCTAGGTTTCTTACTAGGTTTTAGCCTTTCTAGGGAGTTTTTCCTAGCCACCGTGCTTCTACACCTGCATTGCTTGCTGTTTGGGGTTTTAGGCTGGGTTTCTGTACAGCACTTTGAGATATCAGCTGAAGTACGAAGGGCTATATAAATAAAATTTGATTGATTGATTTGATTGAGGATTTTAATTATGAGATTTTTGTTGTTTTGAATTTGGCGCCCTGCAATTTCACTGGCTGTTGGCGAGATGGGACGCTAGCGTCCCAAATGATCTCAGAGAGGTTAACAGCTTAAATTCTTGTTAATCTCACTGCGTTGTCCGATTTACAATAGGCTTTACAGTGAAAGCATGACGTGATTGTTTGAGGATTACGCCGGACATCAAAATATTTTTCAACTGGCACAGGCTTCATAAAATCTCAAATAGCGATGAAATATTCACTTACTTTTTGAAAATCTTCCTCTGGTTTGCAATCCCAAGGGTCCCAGCTACAACATGCATGGTCGTTTTGTTAGATACAATCCTTATTTATATCCCAAAAAGTCTGTTTAGTTGGCGCCATCGATTTTAGTAATCCACTCGTTAAACATGCAGAGAAAGGAATCCAGAAAGTTATCGCTAAACTTTGATAAAACAAGTCAAAATGCATTTCTATTCAATCCTCAGGTACCATAACATGTAATAAACTATCATATTTAATACGGAAAGAAGAATATAGTATGTTCAATAGAATAGCAAAATAAGCAAGTGCGCGTTCGCTTGGTCGCACGCGCACAGACTGATTTCCAACTCTGACTCCCAATACCAAAACTCAAAATTCTTCTTCGTTTGGGAAGAAACAAGCCTGAAACATTGAACAAATACTGTTGTCATCTAGTGGAAGCTATAGGAATTGCAATCTGGGAGCTGAAATTGCATAGGACCCATAGCTTTCCATTGAAAGAGTATGGGCTCCCAAAAAATATATATTCTGGTTGGTTTGTTTTGGGATTTTCACCTACCATACCAATTGTGTTATAGTCTCATACATTATTTTAACATTTCTACCAATTTCAATGTGTGTTCTATCCAATGATATTATATGCATATCCTGGCCTCTGGACCTGAGTAACAGGGAGTTTATTTTGGGCACGTAAGTCAGACAGGAAGTGGAGAAAAATAGAAATTTTAAATTAAGCAATTATCATTCCATCATGCTTAGGGTCATGTATAAAAATGCTGGACAGGCCATTATTTTGGTTACCATGGATATACACCACATGATGACAATGTCCCCATCCACAGGGCACAAGTGGGCACCAAATTATTTGATGAGCATGAAAATGTAATGTAAACCATATGCCATGGCCGTCTCAATCATCAGATCTCAGCCCACCTGAACATTTACGGGAGATTTCTCAGCGGCGATTGAGAAAGCATTTTTCACCACCATCAACAAAACAACAGATGATTAAATTTCTTGTAGAAAAATGGTGTCGCATCCCTCCAGTAGAGTTCCAGACATCTGGTTTGTTAGAAAAGTTGTTATGAATGATACTGCAACATTCATGAATGTGTCATGTCTGATACGATAAAGAAGTTATGAATGCTTTATATATACCTCCTTCAAAGTACGGTGTTACTGAAATTATACATTGGGTTATGTCATGGCAATGCACCCTAAATAAGGAGCTGCTATCACCTTTTATATAGTATGGCATAATCTTCTGGAGTATTTGTGAAGCATCTGTAATGTTTATGAAGACTTATGTAGGCTATGTAAAGCATTCATAAATTGGAGTTTGTTTAACCTCTAGTAACTCCCCATCCCGGGTCCGGGAGCGTACTCATCGACTGACACAAATTAGCATAACGCAACGGACATAAATATTCCTAGAAAATATTCCTATTCATGAAAATCACAAGTGAAATATATTGAGACACAGCTTAGCCTTTTGTTAATCACCCTGTCATCTCAGATGTTCAAAATATGCTTTACAGCCAAAGCTAGACAAGCATTTGTGTAATAGCATTTTGTCCAGCTAGCAGCAGGTAACTTGGTCACGGAAATCAGAAAAGCAATCAATGCTAGGCTCTGCTGGCAGCAGGCAACATTTTCACGACAATAAGAAAAGCAATCAAATTAAATCGTTTACCTTTGATGAGCTTCAGATGTTTTCACTCACGAGACTCCCAGTTAGATAGCCAATGTTCCTTTTTTCCCAAAATATTATTTTTGTAGGCGAAATAGCTCCGTTTGTTCTTCACGTTTGGCTGAGAAATCGCCCGGAAATTGCAGTCACGAAAACGCCGAAAAATATTCCAAATTAGCTCCATAATATCGACTGAAACATGGCAAACGTTGTTTATAATCAATACTCAAGGTGTTTTTCAAATATCAATTCGATAATATATCAATAGGGACGCAATAGTGATGCATTGGAACGCAGAGCTTTGAAAAGATGAGTCAATTCCGGATTGGATTTTTCTCAGGCTTTCGCCTGCAATATCAGTTCTGTTATACTCACAGACAATATTTTTACAGTTTTGGAAACTTTAGAGTGTTTTCCATCCTAAGCTGTCAATTATATGCATATTCTAGCATCTTGTCCTGACAAAATATCCCATTTACTACAGGAACGTTATTTTTCCAAAAATGAAAATACTGTCCCCTAGTCACAAAATGTTAAAGTGAAACCAAAATATGATCTTAACGTGACATAATTACACATATCAGTTGATATCATTAATCTCTGATTTACATCATTATTATGTTGCCCTACATACCCACAATACAGCAATATAGCTCTGCATAATGTACATACAACATACCCACAAGTACTCTATGTTTCCAAATATAACATCAGAATCTCTCATAATCTTTTTTTAAAGTCACATTCAGTTTACATTCTGTTGAACAAGTTTCCTTCTTGTCCTGAGACTTCGTGTTCAAGATTAACATCACTGATTAGGAAAAAACACTGGAGTACAGTGTTTATGTAAACATCTATTCCAGACATCTACTGCAGTCTGAAGTTTCACTCTCTCTCCCTCTAATCCAAGGCACAACACGTCGAAACATTTGGGCACAATATTGCCTTCATGGATAACTACCAAAAGTCTATGTGCACTGAGCTAGCTTGGCCTGATATGGTAGGAACTAATCTCTTGTGAACAGACGTACATATCATAAATGGTCAGGCAACATCTGTCAACAGATTGTGGGATGTGATGCATAACAAGGAACAATGACGTAGTGCATAAAGATGGCAGAATACATACATGAACAACGTTTTTAAACTACGGCGTGCAAAACCATTAAATGTGCTAGAATTGGAATCATGTATACTTTACTAATGCAGATACAAAAATGGAGTAACAGAGAGCAAGCTAAAATACGGCAACTTAGCAAACAAGGCATTTGTGGTAAGTACATGGAGGCTGCCCTCTTATTAAACTTTTTGATGTATTTGATGCTGTTTCTTTTTTGCTTTTTTACGTTATGCAAGTTGAGCATGGGAAATGTGCTCTACAAATGAAATATGATTATTATTATCTTCATGTACATCTGCCATTCAGGTAGGCAGGTTTTTAGATTATTTTGGACCTCACAATTTTGAGCTGTGCACACAGTTTGGATTTTGGAAGGGAAGGGGACATTTGGACCATATGCTACATTCATAACCAAGTGGGAATGTGGTAATTACCAGTTGTGAGGTTGTAAATACCATTTGGATGCATTCACATTCTTTGAACTCATTGAGCAACGCTGATTGGCTAATGGTCAACAAGCTGCGTCATCCATTAACTAAAAGTAAAACTATCATGCTTGTAAACAAATGATAGTGTTAAACAACCATATGAACAGATTTATTTTTATAAATAATGTTTTGTTATTGCATTTAACTGCAGAATTTTATTGAGATAATTTCCTTAGTAGGTGATGTCAGAGGTCTTTATGTGGGAGAAGTTGGAGCTCAAGGATGACAGGTGTTCATGTGGATTTTTCATTTGTGGTAAATACCACCTTCTCTAATGGTTATGAATGCAGCAATATACTTGCATTAAATGTGCAAAGATAAGGGGGTGGAGCTAACGCCTATCTCCGACAGTGAGGGAGTTCGATAGGCTGAATCGAGATGCACCAGGATATGGCTTGTCATGTGAAAGAATCAAGGCTTTCCTTAGTGTCTACATCACCAACAAACTATCATGGTCCAAACACACCAAGACAGTCGTGAAGAGGACACTACAATGCCTTTTTCTCCCTCAGGGGACTAAAAAGATTTGACATGGGTCCCCAGATCCTCAAAGTTTGACAGTTGCACTATTGTGAGCATCCTGATCGGTTGCATCACTGCCTGGTATGGCAACTACTCGTCTTCTGACCGTAAGGTGCTACAGAGGGTAGTGTGTGCTGCCCAGTACATCAATGGGGCCAAGCTTACTGCCATCCAGGACCTATATACTAGGTGGTGTCAGAGGAAGGCCCAAAAAATTGGCAAAGACTCCAGTCACCCAAGTCACAGACTGTTCCCTCTGCTACTGCGCCAAGTCTAGGACCAAAAGGCTCCTTAACCACTTCTACCCCAAAGCCATAAGACTGCTGAACAATTTATTTACCCATACCTAAATGTACAAATGTACAAACCTATATACTAGGTGGTGTCAGAGGAAGGCCCAAATAATTGTCAAATACTCCAGTCACCCAAGTCATAGACTGTTCCCTCCGCTACTGCGCCAAGTCTAGGACCAAAAGGCTCCTTAAACGCTTCTACCCCAAAGCCATAAGACTGCTGAACAATTAATTTGTCCGTCTGTGACCAATACAAAGTGGTCGCAGTTCAATTCAATTCAATTATTTAGAATTGTTTTCATGTTGAGATTTCTAAATGTGGCTGACAATATCACATATACTAGTCATACAATTAAATTCTACACATTTTGAATTAAGCTGGCGAGAAATGTTTGTCCTTTTTATTTTTATCTGATATTTGAGTGAGACTGTCTAACTAAATCAATGGGAGCCCCCTGGCTGGAAATTCGACCATGATAACAAGGTTAGATCACTGCCACTAAACTAATTTAGCAAACAACAAATGTTTAACTGACGTGGGCTAAAAGAAAAATTGCTGAGGAACAACCACATTTTGAAATTGCACCTTGTGTATTCTACCCCAACTGAGTCCCCCCCCACCCCTCATATATGGGAGAGGAGAGAAGACAGATGGGGCTTTCTGGCACTATAAGACACGGGACCCTATGACGTTCACAGAGCACATTGTACACCAAAATGTCAGTCGAAACTGGTCCAGAACCGATTTACAATCGAAATCTGACAACCTTCTTTGGCCAATTTTAAAGGTAGAGTCAGCGATGCACGAAGTACACAGCGCCATCAGGACAATTTCCTAACTTCTCCTCTGTTTGGGTCCTGCAGCTATCATGTTGCAACAGCGTGATGCGCAACTGTACACACGCACAGATATTTTTTTGTGATGCGCTCATCTACAATATCCTGATGATGGTGGCAAGATCATGTCACTGAGTATCAGTTTAACTGACAAACTTGGCATGTTACAGTGCCTTCAGAAAGTATTCACACCTGTTAACCTTTTCCGACTAGGGGGCAGTATTTTAATTTTGGGATAAAAAACGTTCCCGTTTTAAACAAGATATTTTCTCACGAAAAGATGCTCGACTATGCATATAATTGACGGCTTTGGATAGAAAACACTCTGACGTTTCCAAAACTGCAAAGATATTGTCTGTGAGTGCAACAGAACTGATGTTAGAGGCGAAACCCAGATAAAATCCAATCAGGAAGTGCCACATATTTTGAAACCGCCTCATGCCAATGACTCCTTATATGGCTGTGAATAAGCTATGAATGAGCTTACATTTTCTACGTATTCCCCAAGGTATCTACAGCATTGTGACGTCTTTTTACGCATTTATGTTGAAGAATAGCCATAAGGGACCACATTTAGCAAATGGTCACATGATGTCTCCCACAGAAAATCTTGCGTAAAGTACTAGGGTAGCCATTTTTCCAATCGCCTCGACGGATATATTATCGAATAGATATGTTAAAAACACCTTGAGGATTGATTCTAAACAACGTTTGCCATGTTTCTGTCGATATTATGGAGCTAATTTGGAAAAAAGTTTGCCGTTGTAGTGACCGCATTTTCCGGTCGATTTCTCAGCCAACGTGAAGAACAAACGGGAGCTATTTCGCCTACAAAAATAATATTTTGGGAAAAAAGAAAAATTTGCTATCTAACTGGGAATCTCCTGAGTGAAAACATCCGAAGTTCTTCAAAGGTAATTTATTTAATTTGATTGCTTTTCTTATTGTCGTGAAAATGTTGCCTGCTGCCAGCAGAGCCTAGCATAGCATTATGCCATGATAAACTTACACAAATGCTTGTCTAGCGTTGGCTGTAAAGCATATTTTGAAAATCTAAGATGACAGTGTGATTAACAAAAGCCTAAGCTGTGTCTCAATATATTTCATTTGTGATTTTCATGAATAGGAACATTTTCTAGGGGTATTTATGCCCGCTGTTTTATGCTCATTTGTTTGAAGCTATGATTACGCTCCCAGATCTAGGTTTGAGAGTCACAAGTTAAAGTTTTCCACGTTTTTCTTGTGTTACAGCCTGAATTTAATATGGATTAAATTAAGATTTTGTGTCAGGGGCCTACACACAATACACCATAATGTCATAGTTGAATTATGTTTTTAGACATTTTCACAAATTAATAAAAAATGAAACGTCTCGAGTCGATAAGCTTTAATAATTTCAGCAGTAAAAATGTGCATAGAATGTTGCATGAACTCATTCTGTGTGCAATAATAGTGTTTAACATGATTTCTGAATGACTACCTCATCTCTGTACCCCACACATACAATTACAATATTGAAATTACAATATGTAAGGTCCCTCAGTCGAGCAGTGAATATCAAACACAGATTCAACAACAAAGACCAGGGAAGATTTCTAATGCCTTGCGAAGAAGTGCACCTATTGATAGATATGTAAAAAAAAAAGCAGACTTTGAATATCCCTTTGAGCATGGGGAAGTTATTAATTACACTTTAGATAGGGTATCAATACACCCAGCACTACAAAGATATAGGTGTCGTTCCTAGTTGCTGGAGAGGAAGGAAACTACTCAGGTATTTTACAATGAGAACAATGGTGACTTTAAAACAGTTACAGATTGTATTGGCTGTGACAGGAGAAAACTGAGGATGGATCACCAATGTTGTTACTCCACAATAGTAACCTAAATGACAGAGTGAAAAGAAGGAAGCCTGTACAGAATAAAAATATTCCCAAACATGCATTATGTATGCAATAAGGCAATAAAGTAAAATTGCAACAACAGAAAATACTAACAAATATACTTTATGACATGAAAACAAAGCGTTATGGTTGGGGCAAATCCAACACAACACATGACTGAGTACATCGCTTCATATTTTCAAGCATGTTGGTGGTGGCTGCATCATGTTATGGATATGCTTGTCATCGGTAAAGACAATTTTCTTTTTTTTAGGATTAAAAAGAAACGGAATAGAGTGAAGCACAGGCAAAATCCAAGAGGAAAACCTTGGTCAGTCTGCTTTCCAACAAGCACACTGGGAGTGAAATTCACCTTTCAGCATGGCAGTAACCTTAAACACAAGGCCAAATATACACTGGAGTTGCTTACCAAGACAACATTCAATGTTCCTGATTGACCTAGTAACAGTTTTGACTGAAATCGGCTTGAAAATCTATGGCAAGACATGAAAATGGCTGTGTAGCAATGACCAACAACCAACAAGAGCTTGAATAATTTTTGAAATAATAATGTGCAAATATTGTACAATCCATGTATGCAAAGCTAAAATAGAGACTCACCCAGAAAGTATGTGTAATTGCTTGCGAAGGTGATTTTAACATGTATTGACTCAGGGGTGTGAGTACTTATGTAAATGAGATGTATGTATTTCAATTTCAATAAATTAGCAAAAATGTTTACAAACATGTTTTCACTTTGTTATTATGGCGTGGATGGGTGAGAAACAAAATCAATTTAATCCATTCAGACTGTAACACAACAAAATGTGGAGTAAGGTGTACGAAAACATTATGAAGGCACAGTATATCAAAATATCCCCAGCCTCTCATCAATTATCCCTTACATATTTCCCTCATTCTGGATTTCGTCTTGGCATTCAAGTCATTTATATGTCTTTAATGTACAAAAACGAAATAAAGTGCTTAACACCACATTATTTGAAAACAAATATTTAGCATACACATTCTCAAATGATCACGTCGTCATCAATATAAGATGTTATTGTTCGCATTGCCCATCAGTTCATTTTCAATTTCTTCAGAATACAAACACGCACACGTGCACGCACACACCACACACACACACACACACACACACACACACACACACACACACACACACACACACACACACACACACACACACACACACACACACACACACACACACACACACACACACACACACACACGCACGCTACTCAGTGACGGATACTTTTAGTAATCTAAAGGGAAATGGTAGAGACTGCGTGAGAACAAGTCCAAATGACCAGATGTCATGTCCAGATTACCAGGCTTTTTGATAGAGGATTACCAAATTGCAAAGTACATTGATGCACCAGGATAAAAGAAAGCTATGCAGGGCAGGCACAGAATTCCAAACAAAGATATATTTAATCTGGAATTTGCTTTATACTAGTTCTATGAGGTAACATAGAGATGGGTTAAAACATAAAATAAACTGGGTGGTTCGAGCCCTGAATGCTATGCAATCTGGTTTCAAAGCTGGTCATGGGTGCACCTCAGCCACGCTCAAGGTCCTAAACGATATCTTAACCGCCATCGATAAGAAACATTACTGTGCAGCCGTATTCATTGATCTGGCCAAGGCTTTCGTCTCTGTCAACCACCACATCCTCATCGACAGACTCGACAGCCTTGGTTTCTCAAATGATTGCCTCGCCTGGTTCACCAACTACTTCTCTGATAGAGTTCAGTGTGTCAAATCGGAGGGTCTGCTTTCCGGACCTCTAGCAGTCTCTATGGGGGTGCCACAGGGTTCAATTCTTGGACCGACTCTCTTCTCTGTATACATCAATGAGGTCGCTCTTGCTGCTGGTGAGTCCCTGATCCACCTCTACGCAGACGACACCATTCTGTATACTTCCGGCCCTTATTTGGACACTGTGTTAACAACCCTCCAGGCAAGCTTCAATGCCATACAACTCTCCTTCCGTGGCCTCCAATTGCTCTTAAATACAAGTAAAACTAAATGCATGCTCTTCAACCGATCGCTGCCTGCACTACCCGCCTGTCCAACATCACTACTCTGGACGGCTCTGAATTAGAATACGTGGACAACTACAAATACTTAGGTGTCTGGTTAGACTGTAAACTCTCCTTCCAGACCCATATCAAACATCTCCAATCCAAAGTTAAATCTAGAATTGGCTTCCTATTTCGCAACAAAGCATCCTTCACTCATGCTGCCAAACATACCCTTGTAAAACTGACCATCCTACCAATCCTGGACTTTGGCGATGTCATTTACAAAATAGCCTCCAATACCCTACTCAACAAATTCGATGCAGTCTATCACAGTGCAATCCGTTTTGTCACCAAAGCCCCATATACTACCCACCATTGCGACCTGTACGCTCTCGTTGGCTGGCCCTCGCTTCATACTCGTCGCCAAACCCACTGGCTCCATGTCATCTACAAGACCCTGCTAGGTAAAGTCCCCCTTATCTCAGCTCGCTGGTCACCATAGCATCTCCCACCTGTAGCACACGCTCCAGCAGGTATATCTCTCTAGTCACCCCCAAAACCAATTCTTTCTTTGGCCGCCTCTCCTTCCAGTTCTCTGCTGCCAATGACTGGAACGAACTACAAAAATCTCTGAAACTGGAAACACTTATCTCCCTCACTAGCTTTAAGCACCAACTGTCAGAGCATCTTACAGATTACTGCACCTGTACATAGCCCACCTATAATTTAGCCCAAACAACTACCTCTTTCCCAACTGTATTTAATTTATTTATTTATTTTGCTCCTTTGCACCCCATTATTTTTATTTCTACTTTGCACATTCTTCCATTGCAAAACTACCATTCCAGTGTTTTACTTACTATATTGTATTTACTTTGCCACCATGGCCTTTTTTGCCTTCACCTCCCTTCTCACCTAATTTGCTCACATTTTATATAGACTTGTTTATACTGTATTATTGACTGTATGTTTGTTTTACTCCATGTGTAACTCTGTGTTGTTGTATCTGTCGAACTGCTTTGCTTTATCTTGGCCAGGTCGCAATTGTAAATGAGAACTTGTTCTCAACTTGCCTACCTGGTTAAATAAAGGTGAAAAAATAAAAAAAATGCTGATTGACTGAAAGCCATGTAAAATCAGACCGTATACCACGGGTATGACAAAACTTTTATTTTTACTGCTCTAATTATGTTGGTAACCAGTTTATAATAGCAGTAAGTCACCTCAGGGGTTCATGAAATATGGCCAATATACCATGGCTAAGGGCTGTGTCCAGGCTCTCCTCGTTGCATCGTACACAAGAACAGCCCTTAGCTTTATTTATACATGACCTGACCTTAGGGCACCACTGATTCACTCATACGATGCATTTGTTGTCTTGCATTTGTTTTCATCACATTATTTTTTTACTTAAAACCATGGAGAGAGTTAGATAGTGTATTATTACAGATAGATAGTAAGACAACAGTACAAATGTCTCACCCTTACTACTGTAGCTTAACATGTTGGTTGTTCAACACACCAGTCAGACTGTGGTGGCAAATGACACTGTAATAAATGCAATTTAGTAAACACTTTTATCCAAAGCAACTTATAATAGTGCTTTCATACATTATTGTATGGGTAGCCCCAGGGGGAATTGAACTCCCAGCTCTGGCATTGAAAGGAACATGCTGTAGTGACTGAGCCACACAAGACCAATGTAAATAGTATGTAATGACTTGAAGTTAAAATATTACAGCACATTGTCTGCCCAGTATTTTTTGGGGTATCTGTACTTTATTTTACTATGAATATTTTTGACAACTTTTACTTGTACTTCACTACATTCCTGAAGGAAATTATGTACTTTTTAATCCAAACATTTTCCCTGACACCCAAAAGTACTTGTTACATTTTGAATGCTGAGCAGGCCAGACAATGGTGCCGTCTGGTTTAAGCAAACCGTCTGGTTTGCTTAATATAAGGAATTATAAATTATTAATACTTTTACTTTAATAAGTATTTTTTAGCAATATCATTTAGTTTTGATAGTTAAGTATATTGAAAACAAAATAATTTTAGACTTTTTACTCAAGTCGGATTTTACTGGGTGACTTTCACTTTTACTTGAGTCATTTTCTATTTTAGGTGTCTTTACTTTTACTCAAGTACAACAATTGGGTACTTTTTCCACCACTGGAAAAGAACCAGAAGTGTGCAATATTTTGTTTGACTGCAGGCATTTGAAAAAATGCATGCAATATCATAACTTCAGATATCTGAAACATTTTGTGATAGTAGTGCATTTGAGAGCATCCAGTGCAGATTAGGGTAGACCGGGGCTGTTTCTCACACTTTTTACTTGAGTGTATTTTTTGTATTTTACTAAACTCTTTTCAACATTAATAGAAAGCAAAGTCTTGGGTTGAAATGGGCACGTTTGATTGCACTCTGGAAGTACATTTTTTTTACAGAACTGTTTAAACTAGATGATAGGAACACACTATGATAGGAACACACTGTGGACAATTTTCAGCAAGTTGCTGCATTGAAATACAGAAATAACCACTTTTCCATAAACGAGGTCTAAATCACATTTGATTGCACTCTGGAAGTAATTTTTTTTACAGAACTGTTTAAACTAGATGATAGGAACACACTATGATAGGAACACACTGTAGACAATTTTCAGCAAATTGCTGCATTGAAATACAGAAATAACCACTTTTCCATGAAAAGGTCTAAATCACGTTTGATTGCACTCTGGAAGTACATTTTTTTACAGAACTGTTTAAATTAGATGATACGAACACATTATGATAGGAACACACCGTGGACCGTTTTCAGCAAGTTGCAGCATTGAAATACAGAAATGACCACTTTTCAATAGACAAGGTCTAAATCATGTTTCACTGCAGTCTGGAAGTACATTTTTTACAGAACTGTTTAAACTAGATGATAGGGACACTGTGGACAATTATCCAGCAAGTTGCAGCATTGAAATACAGAAATAACCACTTTTCCATAAACAAGGTCTAAATCATTTTTAATTGCACTCTGGAAGTACATTTTTAAAACAGCTGTTCAAACTAGATGATAGGAACACTATGAACAATTTCAGCAAGTTGCAGCAATAGATATATAGAAATAACCACTTTTCCATAAACAAGGACTAAATAATGTTTGGTAGCACTCTGGAAGTACATTTTTTACAGAACTGTTCAAACTAGATGATAGGAACACTGTGGACACTTTTCAGCAAGTTGCAGCAATAGATCTACAGAAATAACCACTTTTCCATAAACAAGGTCTAAAACCATGTTTGGTACACTCTGGATAGAATGTTTTTAACATAGCTGTTCAAACTAGACGATAGGGACACTGAACAATTTTCAGCAAGTTGCAGCAATTGAACTACAGAAACAACAACTTTTCCATAAACAAGGTCTAAAATTATGTTTAATTGCACTCTGGAAGTACATTTTTAACATAACTGTTCAAACTAGATTGATATTGAAACTGTGGACAATTTTCAGCAAGTTGCAGCAATTGAACTACAGAAACAACAACTTTTCCATAAACAAAGTCTAAAATCATGTTTGGTACACTCTGGATAGAATGTTTTTAGCCAGTGCATAAAGCCAGAGCATAAAGAATGAACAAATACCAAAACCTGGGATCAAATCAGAGACCTTTTGATCTTCAGTCTAACAATCTCCCAAATGAGCTATTTCGGTAATTCCTTAGGGTCAATTCTGTGGCACCCTTGACAATTCACATGCATGTGACTCACAATTTTGACACTCAAAAAGTAATTCATAGCAAGTACGGGGATCGAACCCAACCCAATTGTTGAGATGCACCAAGCCTCTACAAGTGCTGGAGCGCAAACAAACAAGTCCACCAACAGCATAGCCTGACAAGACTGGACACTCTTGGTTGCTCCTTGTGGCAATTCCAAACAGCTGGGGAATTTGATCAATTGGTATTGTTTTTGTTTAGCATGCTATAGGGAGTGGGATCGATGCCCGCATTCCCCAAAAACACATTTTTTTGTGGATCCAAGAAAGCTCCAGTTCACACTTCATGCAGCCTTGTCTTACGACAACCTACTGTCATGTAGCAATGACAAGCAACTTTCATGTAACACTGATGTCAAAATGTCAGATGAAAAAGCAAGACATTACTTACTTTCAGAGGAGCAGCGTAGCACACACCATTGAGGCCCACAAACAAAGCTGTGGATAGTTTATTTGAAGCCAGAGCATAAAGAAAGAACAAATACAAATCAGGGAACTTTAGTCTAAACCTCTCCAAACTGAGCTATTTTGGCAATTCACTCAACTTAATTCTGTGGCACCCTTGACAATTCACATGCATGTGACTCACAATTTTGACACTGAAGATGTGTATCACAGCCTGTATGGGGATCGAACCCATGACCTTGGCATTATTAGCACCAGACTCTAACCAACTGAGCTAACCGGCCACTAGCTATTGGGGTCAATTGACGAGATGCACCGAGCTTCTGCAAGTGCTGGCACGTAAACGAACAAGTCCACCAACAGCATAGCCTGACAAGACTGGACCCTCTAGGTTGCTTCTTGCGGAAATTCCAAACGGATGGGGAATTAGCTCAAATGCTTTGCATACGTGAGGTACTGGGATCGATGTCCGCATGCGCCAAAAACACATTGTTTTTTTAATCCAAGAAAACTCCAGTTCACACTTCATGCAGCCTTGTCTTACGACAACCTACTGTCATGTAAACAATGACAAGCAACTCTCATGTAACACTGATGTCACAATTTCAGATGAAAAAGTAAGACATTACTTACTTTCAGAGAGCAGCATATCACAAACTCTAACCAACTGAGCTAACCGGCCGCTGGCTACAGATCACAACTGTTGAGATGCAGCGAGCCTCTGCAAGTGATGCACCGAGCCTCTGCAAGTGCTGGAGCGCAAACTAACAAGTCCACGAACAGCATAGCCTGACAAGACTGGACACTCTTGGTTGCTCCTTGTGGCAATTCAAAAGAGCTGGGGAATTTGATCAATTGGTATTGTGTTTGCTTAGCATGCTATAGGGAGTGGGATCGATGCCCGCATTCCCCAAAAACACATTTTTTTGTGGATCCAAGAAAGCTCCAGTTCACACTTCATGCAGCCTTGTCTTACGACAACCTACTGTCATGTAGCAATGACAAACAACTTTCATGTAACACTGATGTCAAAATGTCAGATGAAAAAGCAAGACATTACTTACTTTCAGAGGAGCAGCGTAGCACACACCATTGAGGCCCACAAACAACGCTGTGGATAGTTTCCTTGAAGCCAGAGCATGAAGAAAGAACAAATTCAAATGCCAAAACCCAGAATCAAACCAGGGACCTTTAGATCTTCAGTCTAACCCTCTCCAAACTGAGCTATTTCAGCAACTCACTAAACTTAATTCTGTGGCACCCTTGACAATTCACATGCATGTGACTCACAATTTTGAATCAAAAAATTTAAATCATCGCCAGTATAGGGAATCAAAACCATGACCTTGGCTTTATTAGCACCACACTCTAACCAACTGAGCTAACCGGCCACTTGCTATTGGGCTCAATTGTTGAGATGCACAGAGCCTCTGCAAGTGCTGGCGCGAAAACTAACAAGTCCACCAACAGCATAGCCTGACAAGACTGGACCCTTTTGGTTGCTTCTTGCGGAAATTCCATTATATTAAGGGGAAGTATCTCTACGATACAGCCACTTTCCATGTTTGCGGTCGTAACTTCATGTTTGCGGTTCCCCAACTACTCTTTTGAGAGTTTTCATTTGTTAAATTAGCTTTTGCACAACTCCCACTTTCCACAATGTTGACATTCTAAGAATGAAATAGATGTGCAAAGTCATCTGTTTTTGTTAACTGAAGCACATGGGTTCAATCCTTGTTCAACGTTTATGGTAGATAGCTGATATTATGGAAATGTACTTTCATTACAACAGTGTAAAGAAAGGGTCAATTGTATTGATATGGCCACTGAGACCTGTATGCTCTAGTCGGCTGGCCCTCGCTACATATTCGTCACCAGAACCACTGGCTCCAGGTCATCTGTAAGTCTATGCTAGGTAAAGCTCTGCCTTATCTCAGCTCACTGGTCACAATAACAACACCTACCCGTAGCACGCGCTCCAGCAGGTATATCTCACTGGTCATTGCAAAAATTGCTGAAGCTGGAGACTTATATTTTGTTAGAGTTGTGTTAATTTGAATCTGGTATCAGGATAAGTATGACACTGAGTCACCGATTGTATACTATGTATTTTTTATTAGCTAAGCAATAAGTGGTAAATGCAATTTTCGTATATACGGGCTCTCTGTCCAACCTCGCAGGGAAAACAGAGAACTGACTTGTTCTTGACAAAGATATTATAAATATACTCTGACAGAAATAGTTCCTGCTTCTGAGCCGGCCTGTCTGAGTAGAGACTGGGCGTGGTTTAGACTCACCCAGCCTATCGTTGATTGTTGGCCCAGCCCCCTAAGCGCTTCAGTTGATAGATGTAACTGTTTCTGTGAAGAATATCTATGCGCTCATTCTCGATACCGTTATCTCACACCTGGCTCCTGTTATCTAACAAAATACCGTTTGTTCTCGCAACACTACGTTCTGAATGTGCCCTCCCAACTCATTGCACAGTCCTGTCTTCATGTTATTCTGTATTTTTCCATCATGAAAAGGACCATGGCGCTGAAACTGTTAACAATGTTTCAAGTCAGCTATGTTGCAAGACACATACATACATCCACACAAGCCAACAGCAGATAATATTCAATCACATATATGGTAACGGGCTATAGTGCATAACACAGAATCCTCATAATCCCCCTTTTTTGTGTAACCACACCATCCGATATACTAGGTCGCTGATGAACTCAGGAACTTTAAACCTTTATTATGTGAATATATGAAGTGATGCACGTCCCTTTGTTGATTAACATATATATAAACCTGAGTTTTTGATTCCCCCTTTTGACACCCACAAGGGTGTCACTCATTATCCTTTATTTCAGAGGTCCCAACATAGTAATATGTTAATAGCATTTCATGAAAATAATAAAAAGTTTATTATTAATAAAACATTATTATTATTTTTTATTTTTTTACAGAAAAACAGAAAAGAAAAATCAACCAACAAAAATATTTTAAAAAATCAACAAGTGATATATGCTTTTGTCTCCCCCTTTTGATACCCATAATGGTGTCACTTATCAAAAACAGGATAACACTTTATTGTTTGTTTATTACAATAAACAGGTAAGATTCAGCCCAAAAAAACATAAACAACAGAAAAAGAGTTGTAATTTCAAGACAATTTAGAGAAGGTGGTCCTAAGAGTTCTTAATATCCATTGCAAATTGTCAGGCATGAGCAGTTGTGAAATGGTGCGAAAGGCCCTTCTGAAAGCACACGATACGGTATTTCGTGGCACGGTCTCATACCTTACCTCATCTTGCAGGTCCACTACCCACTATCTGCATGGTCCACTATCTGCTGCTCCAGAGTCAAGGCCAGGTCCCGCCCCATGTCACCACGGAGCACATGAGCAACTGGCTGGTGTCTCAGGTCAAAACATCCCTTAGGGAGAGTGGAGTACCACATCAGCACTCACCTTCACTGCCATTCCCTGCCAGCAGCACTCCAGGAGGTGTGGGTAAAATAAACAACAGAAGAATCAGAAGCCAGGAAAGGTGAATTGCTCTGTGTTTTATTTGAAGGGTGTGGAAGGAAACCCTGGAGGAGGGAAACGACCTCGCTCGGCTGGTAAGAGAATGAGAGTTAGAGACATACTACAAGTTAATGAGCTCTTTACTAGCCTTTCAACAACGAGTTAGCAAAGCAGAATAGATCTGTTGTGAAATTACACTAATGGGACTTCCTGTTTCATACTGCAGGACTGGGAAGTAAACACTTGCCTAAAAATGATGGACATAGAGCACGAGGCTTTCTGCAAGCGCCGCCGCTCCATGCACCCCACCTCGCCTGGTTAGTACTTGGATGGGAGACCGCCTGGGAATACCAGGTTCTGTAAGCTTTTTGTCACTGCCTTGTGGAATTTCAACTCTTTGTCCAATTTCTTGCTTTTAACCATACAGGCCTGAGTACACCTGATCTCATCTCATCTTGGAAGCTAAGCAGGGCCAGGCCTGGTTAGTACTTGGATGGGAGACCTCCTGGGAATACCAGGTGCTCTAAGCTTTTTGTCACCGCCTTGTGGAATTTCAACTTTGTCCTTTTTCTCCCACAAGGCTGAAATATGTGCCCTCGCTTTGAAATAAATAAGCAAGGTTAGTTTGTATTTCTTCCAACGATCTGTGCTACAAATTATGGCTACAGTATATGCAATTTCTTCCACTTTTTGAGTGACACAAAGATGCTTATCTAAATGGTGAAAATGCAACAGCTGTTAATCAGACTCACTTTGACTTTATATAGTGCACCAAGAGATAGTTTCTTGCTTCTGACCATGCTGGCCTGAGTACCCCTGATCTCGTCTGATCTCGGAAGCTAAGCAGGGTCGCGCCTTGTTAGTACTTGGATGCGAGACTGCATGGGAATACTAGGTGCTGTAAGCTTTTTGTCACTGCCTTGTGAAATTTCAACTCTTTGTCCAGTTTCTTGCTTACGACCATACCGGCCTGAGTACGCCTGATCTCGGAAGCAAAGCAGGGTCGGGCCTGAAACTGGGCAGAAACAAAGGTAATTGACACTTGCAAAAGTTATTGTATTTGTAATAGAGAAATGTTTTTCATAAATGCCTTATTTTGGAAATTTAAATTTATGCAATGAATATCTGTAAAATTTGGTTTACTCCTTGATGACAATTCAAGCAGCAGTTTTGGTAGGGTAGTGGTTTCCACGTTCACTTAAAATGCTAAAGGTCCCTGGTTACAAGCTGGGTGGAAACAGCGCACATTGACACAAGCAATAATTATTATATTTGCAACAAAGAAATATTGTTCATAAATGCCTTATTCTGTAAAATTTGGTTTACTCCTTGATGACAACTCAAGCAGCAGTGTCTGTAGTGTGAGTGGTTTGCACATTCACTAAACATGCTAAAGGTCCCTGGTTTGAAACTGGGAGGAAACAGAGGTAATTGACAAATGCAAAAGGTATTGTATTTTTAATAGAGAAATATTTTTCATAAATGCCTTATTTTGGAAATTGGACTTTATGCAATGAATATCTGTAAAATTTGGTTAACTCCTTGCTGATAGTTCTAGCAGCAGTGTCTGTTGTGTAGTGGTAATCATATTCGCTTCACACGTGTAAGGTCCTTGGTTTGAAACCGGGCGTAAAACGGGATAATTTATTTATGGAATAATTAATATATGTGTAAAAGATCATTATTTTTCACAAATGCCTTATTTTGGAAATTTGACTTTATGCAATGAATATCTGTAAAATTTGGTTTGCTCCTTGATGAGAATTCAAGAAGCAGTTTCTGTAGTGTCGTGGTTTGCACTGTCACTTAAAATGCTAAATTTCCCTGGTTTCAAACTGGGCAGAAACAGAGATTTAATTGACACATGCAAAATTAGCGTATTTGTAATAGAGAAATATCTTTGTCATAAATGCCTTATTTTGGTCATTCGACTTTTTTGCAATGAATACCTGTAAAATTTGGTTTCCTCCTTGATGAGAATTCAAGCAGCAGTTTTGGTAGGGTAGTGGTTATCACGTTCGCTTAACAGGCGAAAGGTCCCCGGTTTCAAGCTGGGTGGAAACAGCGCTCATTGACACAGGCAATAATTATTATATTTGCAAAAGATAAATATTTTTCATAAATGCCTTATTTTGGAAATTTGACTTTATGCAATGAATATCTGTACAATTTGGTTTACTCCTTGATGACAATTCAAGCAGCAGTTTCTGTAGTGTCGTGATTTTTACAAACAGAAGTTGGCACATAGACGGTTCTGACTTCAGACGAGTCCCCTGACACTTGTGGAGGATGTAGAGAATACCACCGTGTTCGTGAGGGTCTCCCCTTTCCAGAGAGTGGTCATACGAATTTGTAGGTCAAACTGTACTGAAGCTAGAGACGTTTTTGTGAGAAGACAGATCATAGGTATGTCTCATGGTTTGACAAACACTGCTCTAGGTCCACCATCTTACACTGCAGATATGGAGGTGTAACATAAGCAGTTATGGAGATTGAGATGGATACGATGCGTCTCAATCTCTCTAGTTGAAAACGGATCTATTTTAAATGGGTATTTTTTACATTCATTTACTTTGATTCATGTACCTTTGCGTCATTTGACTCAAAATAAATGAGTTCCATTCTTTTTGAAGTCTAAGTTTTTCATTTTCTCTTTTAAAAACTGAATTGATCTCTCATTTTGCTCTTTATTCATTTGTCAACACTCGTCACCAGTTTGATGTTGCGACTGAAGAAGACAGAATGTGAATGACACAGCAGATGAAGTACAGAAGATTTGAACTGAAGCCTGGTCAACAGTTTGGAAGATTGTTATGCTCACAAGTATAGCACAAAACACTCACATGATGTTCAATCGTGTGATATCTTCACTGTCATTGCTGCAGAAAGCAACAACTATTTTTGGGGGGTATAAGGCTCGTTGGTCTAGGGGTATAATTCTTGCTTAGGGTTCAAATCCCGGATGAGCCTTTTTGCGGATCCTTTAATGTTTTATACACTCAGTGTAACTCATTGGCACTGAAATAAGTTATTTTCAACCATTAACTGGGGCCTTGTTGAGGCCTTATCTAAGCAAGTATTTGCTGATTTACAATAAAGTATTATTTTGATGTATGGAAACAAATATGGTATGCAATTCCTATGTAAAGAAGGTTCTCTGGTAGTTGTTCAACATGACTTCAACTTTTACAGGGCACTCTCTTTAATGATTTTTAAATTTTTATTATTAACAGATATCATCAAACAAAAGTGGAATAGTCACATGCAAACAAGCATACAAACAAACTATTTACATTGCCAGGAATCCTAAACAAACAAATCATATTCCTTAATAATGTCACGCCCTGACCTTAGATAGCCTATTTATGTCTCTATTTGGTTTGGTCAATGTGTGATTTGGGTGGGCATTCTGTTCTGTTTTCTATGTTTTTGTATTTCTATGTTTTGTCCGGGTATGGTTCTCAATCAGGGACAGCTGTCTATCGTTGTCTCTGATTGGGAATCATATTTAGGCAGCTGTCACGTTCTGACCTTTATTTTCTGTGTTTTGTGTTTTGTGTTTAGTTAGTATGGTCAGGGCGTGAGTTGGGTGGGCAGTCTATGTTTGTTTGTCTAGGTTTTGGGAATTTCTATGTTTCGGCCTAGTATGGTTCTCAATCAGAGGCAGGTGTCATTAGTTGTCTCTGATTGAGAATCATACTTAGGTGGCCTGGGTTTCACTGTGTGTTTGTGGGTGATTGTTTCCTGTCTCTGTGTATGCACCAGATAGGACTGTAATTTGAGTTTTCACGTTTTCTTGTTTTGTTAGTTTGTTCATGTGTACCTTAAAGCATTAAAGAAGTACCATGGAAAATTACCACGCCGCGTATTGGTCCTCTGATCCGTTTCGCCTCTCCTCTTCGGAAGAAGAGGAGGAAACTCGTTACAGAATCACCCACCACAATCGGACCAAGCGGCGTGGTAAAGGACAGCGACGACAGCAGCAGCAGCAGCAACAACAGCGGCCAGCATCACAGGAGGAATGGACATGGGAGGATGTATTGGACGGCAAGGGTTGCTACACCTGGGAGGAGATCCTGGCGGGAAAGGATCGCCTTCCATGGGAACAGGTGGAGGCAGCTAGGAAAGCCACGGAGGCAGCGAAAGCTGAGCGGCGGCAATATGAGGAGCCAGCACGGCAGTGCGACAGGTACGAGAGGCAGCCCCAAATTTTTTTTGGGGGGGGGCACACGAGGTGTGATACTAAGCCAGGTAGCAGACCTGAGCTCACTCCTCGTGCTTATGATAAGCAGCGCATTACTGGTCAGGCACCGTGTTATGCGGTTGAGCGCACGGTGTCGCCAGTGCGTGTCCATAGCCCGGTGCGCTATAGGACAGCCCCCCGAGAGTGCCATGCGAGTTTGGGCATTGAGCCAGGGCGTATGGTGCCTGCTCAGCGGGTCTGGTCGCCGGTACGCAGTCTTGGTCCAGGTTATCCTGCGCCGGCTCTGCGTGCTGTGTCTCCGGGGCGCTGGGAGGGTGCAGTGCGTCCTCTGCCTGCGCTCCACTCGTACCGGGCAACTGTGGGAGTGGAGCCTAGGGGAGAGGTGCGTGTAGTAAGCACTAGATCTCCCGTGCTTACCCACAGCCCGGTTCAACCTGTGCCTGCACTCTGGAGGGTCCGGGCTCGAGTAGTTGTCCAGCCTGGGGAAGTGGTGCCAAGGTTGCGCACCAGAGCTCCAGTGCTCCCCCACAGCCCGGTCTTTCAGGCTCCTCCTAACACCAAGCCTCCTGAAAGTCTCCCCAGCCTGGTAGTTCCTGTGGCAGCCCCACGCACCAGGCTGTCTCTCAGTCTCCTCCCTGCAGGTGCTCCCGCCTGTCCGGCGCCGCTGCCGGGCGCCGCTCCCGCCTGTCCGGCGCCGCTGCCTGGAGCCTCCCGCCTCCCGTCCGGCGCCGCTGCCGGAGCCTCCCGCCTGTCCGCCGCGCCCGCCTGTCCGGAGCCTCCCGCCTGTCCGCCGTTGCCCTCCCGCCTCCCGCCTCCGGCGCCGCTGCCGGAGCCTCCCGCCTGTCCGGCGCCGCTGCCGGAGCCTCCCGCCTGTCCGGCGCCGCCTGCCTGCGCCGCTGCCGGAGCCTCCCGCCTGTCCCGCCTGTCCGCCTGTCCGGCGCCGCTGCCAGAGCCTCCCGCCTGTCCGGCGCCGCTGCTGGAGCGTCCCGCCTGTCCGGCGCCGCTGCCTCCTGTAGCAGCTCCACGCACCAGGCTGTCTCTCTGTCTCCTCTCTGCAGGTGCTCCCGCCTGTCCGGCGCCGTTGCCGGAGCGTCCCGCCTGTCCGGCGCCGCTGCCGGAGCCCCTCAGCCCAGAGGCGCCAGAGCCCCTCAGCCCAGAGGCGCCAGAGCCCCTCAGCCCAGAGGCGCCAGAGCCCCTCAGCCCAGAGGCGCCAGAGCCCCTCAGCCCAGAAGCGCCAGAGCCCCTGTCCCTCTGTCCAGAGCCCCTGTCCCTCTGTCCAGAGCTTCTGCCCCTCTGTCCCGAGCTGCCCCTCTGTCCAGTGGGGTCATTGAGAGGGGTTGCCATGGTGAGAAAGCCACGGAGGCAGACAAAGACAATGGTGAAGTGGGGTCCGCGTCCCGCGCCAGAACCGCCACCGCGGACAGATGCCCACCCAGACCCTCCCCTATAGGTCAAGGTTTTGCGGCCGGAGTCCGCACCTTTGGGGGGGGGTACTGTCACGTTCTGACCTTTATTTTCTGTGTTTTGTGTTTAGTTAGTATGGTCAGGGCGTGAGTTGGGTGGGCAGTCTATGTTTGTTTGTCTAGGTTTTGGGAATTTCTATGTTTCGGCCTAGTATGGTTCTCAATCAGAGGCAGGTGTCATTAGTTGTCTCTGATTGAGAATCATACTTAGGTGGCCTGGGTTTCACTGTGTGTTTGTGGGTGATTGTTTCCTGTCTCTGTGTATGCACCAGATAGGACTGTAATTTGAGTTTTCACGTTTTCTTGTTTTGTTAGTTTGTTCATGTGTACCTTAAAGCATTAAAGAAGTACCATGGAAAATTACCACGCCGCGTATTGGTCCTCTGATCCGTTTCGCCTCTCCTCTTCGGAAGAAGAGGAGGAAACTCGTTACAGCAGCCTTTTTCCCTGTTGTGATTGTGGGAAGTTGTCTTTGTTAGGGGCACTATAGCCCTTGTAAGCTTCACGGTCGTTTTTGTAATTTCTTGTTTTGTTGGCGACATTTAATTAAATGAAATAAAATGTTCACTCACGACGCTGCAACTTGGTCTTCCTTGAACGACGGCAGTGACAAATAATACAACCATTTTGAATTGCCTTTTTGTTTTTCATTTTATTTAATAAAGTGGTGCCATATTGTTTGAACTCATTTATAAAAGTGAAAAAAGTTAGGTTTTGAATTAGACCATTTGCATTTGTGAATATGAAATTTACCTAGTATTATTAGCAGGTGAATTAAATATACTACATCTTTATTTACGTCAGAATGTCTGAAATAAATCATTATATCAAAACCATTAAATAGTACAACCGGTCCAATTTTTTTGTCACAAAATTCTGTATGTCAATCTAAAATATCCTGCTATAAATACAGGTAAAAAACTAATGCAAAATGGTCTCCTTCTCCATTCCACAGAAATCACAGTTATATTCAATATTCTGCTTGTGTCACGCCCTGACCATAGAGAGCCCTCGGGGCTCAATTTCTTTTCCCATTGAAATAGCCAAAAGCCTTAATCAAATTTCATTAGCTCCCAGTAACTTCCAAACGTATCCATAACACAGGCACAATTCCAGTATTTATCATTAATTCATGCTACTTCCTTCTTAATACTTCATTCTCTAGTAAAGTCTTGTTCATTTTCCAGTAACCTTTGCTAACTTGTTTTGGTTGACAAACCATGCATATTTATACTTTATTGAGATCCCTTTGTGGTCTGTTAAAATCGATGGTTCAATCGAGACTGTATCAATCTTGTCAGCCATATCTTCAGGTATCAGCCAGAAATCAATACGGGATTGTATAGATAAATGAGTTAACCAGACACTGGCTGCAGAGCACAATTGTTGAGATGCACCGAGCCTCTTAAAGTGCTGCCGTGAAAACTAACAAGTCCACCAACAGCATAGCCTGACAAGACTGGGCCCTCTTGGTTGCTCCTTGTGGAAATTCCAATTGGCTGGGGAATTTAATCAAATGGTGGAGTGCTTGCTTAGCATGCGAGACGTAGTGGGATCGATGCCTGCATTCTCGAAAAAACACTTTGTTTTTGTGGATCCAAGACAGCTCCAGTTCATACTTCATGCAGCCTTGTCTTATGACAACCTACTGTCATGTATCAGTGACAAACAACTTTCATGTAACACTGATGTCACAATGTCAGATGAAAAAGAAAGACATTACTTACTTTCAGAGGAGCAGTGTAGCACACAACATTGAGGCCCACAAACAAAGCTGTTGGCAGTTTCCTTGAATGCCCCGCGAGACCGTAGCTCGATCGGTCTGAGCTCAGAGACTATGAAAAAAAGTAGGCCCATAATGAAGCCTGGCCCTAAATTGCAGGTGCCTTTGGGTGACAATGGGAGAACAGTTAGGGTTAGAAGCACAATTCGACCTCTGAAACATTCCTGAGGTCCTCCCGATCTGTGCAAGCCTAACCGTGTTCGTGTCGCATTAACCCTTAACAGTTCAAATACGGTGTTTACATCAAACAGTTTTCAATGACTTCTCTCACCATAGGAATACATTGCCTGCTCCCCTAAATTCAACCTGAAGCCGATGTGGGTTATGAATGTCTTATGAACCTGTCTTCGATGGCAATCCATCAGGCCACTATGAGGTCTACCTGGTCTACACAACAGTCAGTTTGTGATAAATTGTGCATTCAACCCTGTGTAAATCGGTCAGTTCTTAACGTAAACACTTAAAAGGATTCTGTAAAAGCATACCCCAATTAGGATATGTGTTTACTTACAGCCTCCTGTGCCAACCGGAAGTGCCATAATTGGTGTCATAGGGGCTGTTTCGAAAGGTTAAAAAAGTCAGATCTTTCCAAAACTTCATATGTGCGATTAGGCAACCCTCATGAACTGTAAATCAGTCATGTCTTCCATAAAATTTCCAAGAAAAACTCACACACACACACAGCTTGGAAGGAGGGACACAGTGTGGTGCGTAGGGACAGACAGAGCCTGCAATAGTTACCTTTGTTCAAACTATTAAAGAACCGTCAGACCTAGAGTTCTGAAACTTTAGAAACCTGTTCTAGAGCTAAGGTCGATAGTTCGTGGGGAGTTATGTGGCTCTAGAAGGTTCTCGGACCGAGAAACAGCCTCGTACATTTGCAATAACTTCAATTCATTCATTTTGACATCACGAAAATTCCAACATTTAGAAATGTCCCAGAGTCGCAAGACTAGGTACATTGCAACCGCCTCAGCCCATAGAGACGGACCCCAATGTTTCTGTCCGATATAACTCATTCAAGGACCCCGTAGCAACGCCTGGAAAATGTGCATTTTCAACACCAATTAAGGTCGCTACTCGGGCTCCAAATGACCTATCGAGCCGAAACTTGGTATTCGGGGTATCCTCAGCTAGGCCTATACATAATGTCAGAACTGGATCTGCAGCTAGAACTTAACTACGTGTTTTATGTTTTTATTGTGGTGTGAATTTTGGGCCAGCTCTGAAATATGTGATAGTTGGCTTCTGTACGAGTTGGAAAAAGTGGGTGTGGTGTCAGTATGTATCAGTTTGGTGTCAGAATGATATCTAATTGACTTGCTGGCTGACTTTTGTCCATTTGTAATATGTTTAAACAGTGAGGTACCATCACCAAAGTGACATTCTGAAATTAACCCCAATGGAGAGAAACAAGAATCACTGCCCTGCCATCCCGAGGTCATCGGGCCTGTCAATTTCGCATTCCTGCAGTATTTTTGAGCATGTCAAATTCGTGATGGTAAATGCCCATTGAAACATATTGCAAATGCACAGCCGTGCACCTGGTGATTGGAACGGGTTACCAGGAGCACATTTTTCAAATGGTTTTACATGCCATTACGGGGTAGCAAGGGGTTCACGTTTGGGAAGGGAGCACCCCCCACCCGTGCCCATCAAATAGGGGGCGCCCCTTGTCATTTTGGACATTAACATTAAAAAACACTTCTCCCTCATCATACATGACAAATAGACCATCTAGGTTGATTCATGGCTATATATCATTTTGGCAGTACAAATGCCTTTTGTACATGGTTCACTGACCTTTGGGTTTGTAAACCGGCTTCCATTGATCGCATATGGAAAATTGACATAACATCCTGATTTGGCACTTTCAAATCTTTCATATTGCATTTGGACATTTCTTATGGCATTTGGCAAAAAAAAGAAGTGACTTTTGACTTCGACTTTTGACTTCCGATGAAATCATATTGCAAATGGACAAAACATATGCCTTATGGACAAGTAAAACAAATATCATAATAAAATATGACTGAAGTATGTTGATACAGTTCTTATACATGTTTAATTGACAACAAAACATTTGAAATAATTTCAAAAAACGGTCCAGAAAGCACTTTTTTAAGGGGGTGATAAGACAAAATGTAAACATTTTCAAAATGTTGGGTCTTGACTTGTGTAACATTTGCAATATGAAAAAAACCTTGGTGTTATTAGGACCATGCTCTAACCATCGGAGCTAACTGGCTGCTGGCTACAGAGCACAATTGTGGAGATGCACCAAGCCTCCGAGATGCACCGAGCCTCTGCAAGTGCTGGCACGCAAACTAACAAGTCCACCAACAGCATTGCCTGACAAGTCTGGACCCTCTTGGTTGCTCCTTGTGACATTTCCTACCTGCTGGGGAATTTGATCAAATGGTAGGGTGCTTGCTTAGCATGCGAGAGGTAGTGCGATTGATGTCCGCATTCTCCAAAAACATTTTGTTTGTGTGGATACAAGAAAGCTCCAGTTCAGAGTTAATGTAGCCTTGTCTTACGACAAGAAACTTTGATGTAACACTGATGACACAATGTCAGATGAAAAAAAAGACACACCTTACTTTCAGAGGAGCAGCGTAGCACACACCATTGAGGCCCATAAACAAAGCTGTGGGCGGTTTCCTTGAAGCCAAAGCAGAGCATAAAGAAAGCACAACAACTAATGCCGAAACCTAGGATCGACAACGACAACGTTGACAGAAAAAAACAGGCTTATTAGGAGTGAATGGGCCATCAGGCATAGCCTGCAGAAGATATTTTTGTTCTTCCCGTCAATACAATCCACTGACAATGAACGACGAGTTGTGCGTTCCGAGATGCTTTTTGTTATTTGCCTGTTTGTGGCCCGCCTGTGAAATTGTGCGATTCTTGCAATTCTCTTTCAGCCTCTCATCAACTAGCTGTTTTTCCAGAATATAAAAAATACGAGAGTTATTCCCTACTCATATTAATTAGTTGTCATTTACATTACCTTAATTACCCTCTTGGTCCTACCTGGCACGCAGGCGTCCCATCTAGAGCTCTGGAAATGGAAATGCGCTACGCTAAATGCTAATAGTATTAGTTAAAACTCAAAAGTTCATTAAAATACACATGCAGGGTATTGAATTAAAGCTACACTCGTTGTGAATCCAGGCAACAAGTCAGATTTTTAAAATGCTTTTCGGCGAAAGCATGAGAAGCTATTATCTGATAGCATGTAACACCCCAAAAGACCCGCAGGGGACGTAAACAAAATAATTAGCATAGTCGTCGCTACACAAACCGCACAAATAAAATATAAAACATTCATTACCTTTGACCATCTTCTTTGTTGGCACTCCTAGATGTCCCATAAACACTATTGGGTCTTTTTTTCGATTAAATCAATTTGTAAGTCGCTCTGGATAAGAGCGTCTGCTAAATGACTTAAATGTAAATGTAAATGTAAATCGGTCCATATTTAGCCTAGATATCGATCTATGAAGACTGTGTGATAAACGGAAAAAAATAGCGTTTCATAACGTAACGTCATTTTTTAAAATTCAAAATGTCGACGATAAACTTTCACAAAACACTTCGAAATACTTTTGTAATGCAACTTTAGGTATTAGTACACGTTAATAAGCAATACAATTCATCAGGAGGCGATGTCAATTATATAGGTGTCTGTTTCGAAAAAATGTCTTGGAGAGAGCTCGACCAAAATATCCGGTAGGAGATCGGAGGGAATCGATTTCCTTGATTCAGTTAGACCAAGAATCAATTGCGAATCAAATGACAAGACTCTAGACAACGTGTGGAAGCTGTAGGCACTGCAACCTCGGCCTCATTTAATTCGATTCACTTTGAACAATTCCTTGAAGTCGCGGATGGATATTTTTTTCCATTTTCCGTGATCAGATATTCCTGCACTTTTAGATGAAACGCACGTTCTGTTATAGTCACAGCCGTGATTTAACCAGTTTTATAAACATCTGAGTGATTTCTATCCACACATACTAATCATATGCATATACTATATTCCTGGCCTGAGTAGCAGGGCGCTGAAATGTTGCGCGATTTTTAACAGAATGTTCGAAAAAGTAGGGGGTAGACTTAAAAGGTTAAGTAATTTATTTTTCAACTGGATTTTACAAAGGTGCATGACATGCAGGGGCTAAAAAGTTGTCAGGAGTGGGTTTCAAACCATGCCATGTCTGCGACCTGAATGACTTAATGGTTATTTTCAACGTAATCGTGTTTTTTTCTTTTAGGGTTTAACAAGGTTTATCACCTATGACCTGTGGCTTGACTTAGATGTGGCCAGTTCGATTACCCTGCAGTCTTTAAGAGTGTCTTCAGAATATGGCCATTTTGACATGAATTTAAAAATGCCTCAGATAGGACCAAAAAAGTGTCTGGAGCTAGCCGTCAGGGTAAGAGTGACATCAGGTCCACATGTCAAAATGGGGGAAACCTTAGCAAATGGCTTCATGGTTATTCATGAGAATCGTGTTGTTGTATTGTTGAGTGTATCATGGAATCTCACCTGAAATCTGTGGCTTGACTACAAACCTGTAACCTATGCTACTGTGGCCTATAGAGCTAGAAGGATGGATAACCAGGTGTGTAAAGG